>NC_056725.1:1506023587-1506323587 GCF_019279795.1 Protopterus annectens
ATTTCCGTTTCAGACTTCTTACCCTGCAGAACTAACATACAACTGCCTGACCTCTTGTCTGTCTGTGCAGGTCTGGAGGGGAGCTGTTCTCCATTGCCATTAATTGGAGGCCTTATCACAGCCTTTCTTTATGGTCATCTACATCTGTCCTGCTGACTGAGGCTGTTGTTGGGTATGTGAACCTCACTGACATGCATATGTGTGTCCTATGGACACACATGTGGGCCACCACATGTACTGCAGTGGGATTTGTCACCTTGTCTAGTACTGCCTGCTTTGTTGACACCGGTATTTGTTATGGATTTCATGCTGCCCATATATGTGTCCACTATTTGCTGCCATCCCATTCACCCACCCGATTTCCTTGCATGCTCACATCCATACCGTAGCTACAACTAGCAAAACATACTACTCCATTCAGCAATTGATAGGAAGAGTGACTTACCTTGTGGATGTGCTAGCACTGAGGTCGGTTCTGGAAGGCTGACTATGTCAGATGCACATAGTACACTCCCTGTACATGGTAAAGCACAGGTAGTTTCATGTTTGGCATCCCTTTTACTGTATGTGCGAGACAGAGAGAGGTGTCATTCTCTGGGTTCCTACCATGTCTGTGTATTGCTATGCATTGCTTCTTTGCCAAAGTCTGGGGATACTGGGTACACCTCCTTCTGCCTACAATGGCAGGCTCAGGTTTTTCCTCTTCCGAATCACTGTGCCTGTGCAGACCTTGGTATTGGTGGGGGGCTGTGTGCCCCTGCCCCGTGCTGTTCCTGCTGCAGCTGTTTCCACAGGATCATATTGTGTAGCATGGCACCTACAATGAAAATTTGTGTACATGTAGCTGGAGAGTACTGCAAGGCTCCACTGGATATGTCCAGGCACCAGAACTGTGACTTGAACATCTCAAACACACGCTCTGTTATGATTCTGTTTTGTGCGTGTGCCTTATTATGGAGTTCTTTTTCGTGTGTGTGTGTGTATTTCTGTTGGGTGTCATCAGCCACTGCTCCAGTATGTAACCAGCATCCCCCACTAGGTGGCCATATGGGATGTCCCCACTGGCAAATCTCTGGTACAGCTGTGTCATATGTCCAGATGTGGCAGTCGTGATAGCTTCCAGGGCTGCCAGTACACACATTCATTATAATGTCTTGGGCAACACACACAACCTGGCAGCTGATGGAGGGGAAGCCCTTGTGGTTTATGTAGACCCCACCCTTCTCACCGGGTTATGTTTTGATGTGTATGTGCGTGCGGTCTATAGCACCCACTAGCTCAGGGTATTCTGCTATTTGGAGGAAAAGACGCATATTGCTGGTCAATGCCTCACGGGTGTTGAGGAAATATATGTGCTCACCAGCATGTGCTGACATGGCATCCAGGAACTTCCTCTGAGATCCCCATGATATCCCCAGTTGGCCTTTGGAAGGTACCTGTGGCTAGTATTCTTAAGCCTACACATACCTTGGTATCCACGCGGATGGGTTCCCTCTTTTGGTTCTGTGTGTGAGGCGTGGCCGGCACAGCTCAACAGTTTGCTGTACGATGTCCCTGTCCACCCTATAGTGCTCCACTATATCCAGCTCATGCAGCCCCTGGTAGATTATCATGGGTCTGTGCACTCTTCTCCTTCTCCTCACTGTGGGTTGGCCATCAGCATTCTCATCCTCACCACCCTCAGCCTCTTCCACATATTGATGTATGAAAGTGACAGCAGCCCCTATCATTTTGTTAGTTTTGTCAGGTAAAATTTTCCCGTCTGTGTACACCAGTGGTGTAGAGTTTGTGGGGAAAAACCAGAGTAAATGGTGTCTGCATAGTTTATAGTAGTGTGCTGGGCATGGCTGGGCTGCTTTCTGTGTTATTGGCTGATTCTGATACATTTCACCTGCTAGCTATGCTAGTTATCCTTGATTGGCTTCTTATTGCTGTTTTCCCTTCCCATTGCCTTACCGTTTAAGCCCCGAGGCATGCCATGCATACCCAGTGCTCAGATGTGAACAGAGCTGCTATTTCCTTTTTTTTATTTTTTTTTTTTTTTTTTATGTTTAAAATCCGGTGTGTGGCGCGCACACCCATTTACGCAATGCAAACACTGCTGGGCAGTCTCAGATACCCCCCCCCTTAGCTTTGCCTAGCAAAGGGCAAACACGGACCACAGAGCTTAAATAACCTTACATCATGCATGACACTCCACCTTATTAGTTCACCTACCTCTTATGCTTATACCATGGTGTTGATGCACCTACACGATTGGGTGCAAACAGTCAGGGGAAATCTGTGATTCTGTATCAATCCCCTCATTTACATAAAACTGACTGCTAATGCATGGTTACAAAACTGACACTCAGCCTTCCCCCTTAGCAACCACTATTCCTTGGTATTGTTGTCTTATGCATGCCATTGACTATTATGGAAAAATGCTGATTTTGGTTTAAAAGTTTATTTCCAGGTTCTTTTCTTATTTTTCAGGCCGATCCCATTTGCAAACCGCTGCCCTATGCTTAAATGGCTGAAATGGTCCAAAAAAAGTAAAAGCTATTATTTATAATTTTGCAACTATTTTCCATGCCAATGGCCATATATTTGGCCATTGGCATGCCTACTACATTGAATACATGCTTTCTTTGGAGCTGTCATGCCTCCGTTTTGTAATTTGCAGAAATGTATTTGGTTAGTAGCCGAATACATTTCTGCAGGTTGCACTATTCCGGCACAGATGCCTGCCTGCTTCCTGGATCAGTAATTCATCTCATTTGCATGGTTTTCACCTGCAAATGGGGTAATTAGCATACAGGAGCTGTGTCCATGCAGAAATAGTGTAGGAGTGCTCGTGCATGTCCCTGGAATTCATTCCTGGATCGTTCATAGGCCATATTGCGTGCAGCAGTTCTTGCACTATTCCTGCACACCATGCAGAGCTTGCTGAATCCTGGGGAGAGTGTATAAATATTTGGGAATTGAAGGATCAACAACAAACAGGAACAAATGTGAATAAAACTTAGTAAGGGATAATTTACAAGACTAAAATTAATACTGAGAACAGCATTGACATCTAGGAATGAAGTCCAAGCTATAAACCAGTTTGCTCTTGTCATAACTTACAGTTTTGCAGTGATTGATTGGCCCCAAAAGGTGTTGGATAGGCTGGACAGGAAAACAAGAAGGATGCTTCTTGCTCATCAAATGATTTATAAAAAAACAGTGTATACCAAGAATATATATTCCCATTTCTGAAGGAGGTATGGGCATCCTCTGAATTGATTACATGTATAGAGCTGCAATTGTGGAATTGCATACATATCTGCTGACCTCACAAGACCCAAACATAGTGAATGTTTTGAAGAATGAGGAGAATAAGTCTAAGATGACTTCCCTGCTTAGCTTAGCAAAAGTATATCTGAGTCAAGTGGGAATGGAAATCAGACGAGAATTAGATAAAAATCAGGCAGCAACTGAATGTTCCAAAAAAAAACCAAAAGACAGAATATAAGGTGAAGGATCAGATGAGTTGGCAAGAAATTTGGAAAATGCATAAATACAGTTGCAAGTATAGAAAACTCAAAACAACTTCATGTTGATCAGGATCGAACACAGGAATGGTTAAGGAGAGGTGAATTTAAACCAAAAGATGAAAGGTTAATATTGGTGGCCCAAGATAGTGGACTATATTCACATTTGTTTACAAATTTCTTTGAACACATAGGGGAAACAGACAAATGTAGGTTTGTAAAACATAATTGGAAACAGATGTACATTTTATTGCTGGTTGTGATATACTACTGACTGAAGGACTGTATACTGAAAGGCATAGTAATTTGGCAAGACTGTTGCATCGGGGAATTTGCAAACATTATAATATTGAAGCAGCTGAAAAACACTGGAAACATGAGCCACAAAGCATTATAGAAAATGATGAAGTTTATATTACATGGGATCATCCATTACCAGCAGTTCAAAAGATAGATGCAACAAAACCAGATATAGCAATCCATGAAAAGAAGACAAAAGTAGCATCGATCATTGAAATTGCTACACCCAGTGACTATAGTGTCTTACATACAGAGAGACACAAAGTTATAAAATACCAGGACTTGCAGGCCGAAACGAGAGCAATGTGGAAGGAAGATACCTAGATAGTTCCAATAGTAGTAAGAGCATTGGGTCTTATAAAAAAATAATTTACAATCGTACTTATATATGATACAGATAAGTGTAACTCCATACGAATTGCAGAAGCATTCATTACTGGGCACATTGTTGGTGCTGGGAAGAGCACTTCTGGCTAACATCAAGGACTGAAACAATGCTAATTTCATGAACTTTAATCATACTTTGACTTAGGAATGGGGTCTAGTCCCAACATTGTATTAGACATCCAAAAGGCTTTGAGAAATTAAAAGAAAAATAAGTCTTAGTCTTATCAGGTCACTGTGCTGTTTCATTCACTATGCAGTCCCAATACTGGTCAACACTTGACCCAACTGACTTTAATGAATTTTCTAAGCTTTCTCCAAGACCCAGAATGCCGGATCTGTAGGTCCGCATAACATGCCAGGCTGTTTTCTAATCAGTATCAATGGCTTGAACTCCCTAACCAACTTGCCTCTATTCGGCTATCCACCTTGCACAATCTTATTTTCAAGCCTACTGCCTGTCCTGCACTAGCCAGTCTAGTCACACCTTACACACCAAATCAATCCCTATGATCAGAAGACAAAAACATCTTTCAACTATCTCAAAACCCACAAGAAAATCAGGACACTCTCTGTATTCTTACTCTGCCTCTATACTGTGGAATTCACTACCTCTAGCTATCTGGTCTATGCATACCTCGCAACCTGCTAGAGCAAGAAATCTGGACCAAGCCATAAATAAAAGTGGGACAAAGGCCCACAAATAAGGACAATTTTTATGACTCTGAAATCCTCCCTCCTGGATTCCAATCCCTCAGGCACAATTACTTAAATAGAAAAGGAGGTGGGGTAGCCTTAATCTACTCTAACCTGCTATCCATCACTCCCTACCTCAGTGCTATCCCTCCATTCAACAATGCAGAACTAGTAATAGGCCTACTAAAATAAATAACCACAAAAGCATTTGTATCATTGCCCTCTACATCCCCCCTGGTAATAACACCACTACTCTTGAAGAAATTCTCCTCTGGACCTCTACCATTATTAAGCTAGAGACCTTCATACTTGGAGATGTAAATATCAATTGAAATAAAATCAACAACTCTAATCTCACCATATTCATCAGTCTATTTAACTATACCCAACTAACTAACTCCATTACCAGACCCAAAAAAACAACCCCCCCCCCCCCAGGTACCACACTAGACTGGATCCTAGTATCCCATCCTAATAAAGTCTTAAACTCTGGCATTATACTTGACCCTATAGGAGACCACTTGCCAGCTTTCATACACCAAGCTACCTACTCCTCTCCTCACCTACACCAATATATTCACACACGTAACCTCACAAACATTAACCCCGCTACTTTCTCTGACTCCCTAAAACAAACAAACTGTAACCCCTTAAAACTCTTCCACTAGACAATGCCATATAATTTTTCAACTCAACCTTCTTAAACGTCCTAAACTCCCTAGCTCCACCAAGAACAAAAAGAGTAAAAACCAAGACCACCCCATGGGTAACCAAAGACACCAAAAACTTATGCTATAAAGAGATAAATCCTGGAAAACATACCATCAAAACAAGCAGTCAGAAACTTTTCTTAAATATAAACAACTCCGCAACCTCGCTAAAAAACAAATCATCAGAGACAAAAAGTCCTACTATATCAAACTCCAGTCTATCCAATCAAAAAACCCCAAGTATTTCTGGAATTCCATAAATTCTCTTCTCAACACAGGTACCAAAAACAACCCCTGCCCTGACACCAGCAAATCTGATCCTGAAATAGTCTCTCTATTCAACTCCTTCTTCACCAACTCCATAGCAGAACTGACCAAGACCTTCCCTAAGAATAACCCTTCCCCTCAACCTATCCAATCTTCCTCATCCCCTACACTACAGAACGGAACTCAACAAACTACAGAATAAAACAGAAGAAAGTGAGCACTCCAAAGGACACCACAGTTTATTCCAAAAACAGTTAAGCGCTTTCCTCTCCACTACAGAGACTTCTTCAGAACAAAGAATTAAACTTACCCAACCAAGTTAAATACGCCCATCAATTATTCAATTAGACAACAATTAAAATTCTTAAAGCAATATCATAACTTCCAGCAAGTCATAATTCACCAACACACATTTAAAAATCATAAAAACATTAATAACAAAATATTACATCATCTCTATTCATTAATCAAATATTGAATAAGTTAAAAAGTCAAAATTGTTCTTAAAAACTCAACCCTCTAAAAACTAACCTGAAATTTGATCAAGTTTTAGAACACTGGCAATACTAATAGTTTCATTTATACCTGGATACCTGGAGGCATCCATAAACAATTGCCATCTCAGTTCTAATACATCTAAATGTATGTCCAAAATACCCCCTTTCTCATCTTCATTAAGATGCTGCAGAACCAAAAATTTAAAACAATGTGTGGAGTTTTCACTTATATGTCTAAATAATGCACTGGTTGCCCTAGCATGCCTGATGTCACCTAAATGTTCACCCATTCTAGTTTGTTATTAATGTTTTTATGAATTTTAATTGTTGCCTAATTGAATAATTGATGGGCGTATTTAACTTGGTTGGGTAAGTTTAATTCTTTGTTCTGAAGAAGTCAATGTAGTAGAGAGGAAAGCGCTTAACTGTTTTTGGAATAAACTGTGGTGTCGTTTGGAGTGCTCACTTTCTTCTGTTTCATCCCCTACACCACCCTCTCCCCCAGTCCTTCTCCAGTATTTGAACTTAAACCCATCTCAACCTCCCACATAAAAATATTACTCTCTAAATTAAAACCATGCTCCAATGCCCCTGACAATATCTCATCTTCCTTCCTAAATATAGCCACAGATGGTATCACTCTCCCCATCAGCATCTTGATCAGTGGATCCATGCAGGAATCTTATGTGCCCAAATGATGGTGTGCTGCTTTTATTCTACCTTTCCATAAAGGAGGCAAAAACAATAGCATCTCTAAATACTGCCCCATAGCTATCCTCTCCCCAATCTTAAAACTTCTGGAAAAATGCATCCACCTTTAGCTTATGCCATTCATAGCCAGTCACCAACTAATCACTTCAACCCAACTTCCGACCTGGCCATAGTAGTATCATTGTACTTCTATCCTTCGTAGACACAAGAAATCTTGCCCGTGACTCTGGAAAAATAATATCAACAGTTCTACTAGATCTGTCCAAGGCACTTGTTACCATCTCCCACACCCATCTCTTGAACCGTCTTTCTAACCTTAATCTCTCCCAGAATACCTTATCCTGGTTCTCAAGCTACCTCTCTGACAGGTTTCAAACTGTGAAATGGGGGAAAGGCACCTCAACCTCCCTTCTTCCTACCCCCACTGGGGTACTCCAGGGTACCATACTCGGTCCAATGCTATTTAACACTTTTATTAATGATTTCCACAAAGCCATACCCAACACCAAAATTGTACAATATGAAGACAATTCAACTTTAGTCTGCTGCACCTCTAACCTCTCAGAGCTTCAAACAGTGACCCAAACTGCTTTCTCCACCACTGAAAACTGGATGCTCCAAAACCACCTCTCGCTAAATGCCAATAAATCCAAAATACTATTATTCTCGCCCTCAGAAGCTTCCCCTCTTGATAAAAACTTGTTCCAAATTATTAGCCAAAACAACTCTACTATAGAGGCTGTTCCCTTTGCTAAACTACTTGGCGTTACTATTGAAGAACGCCTAAAATTTGACACTCACATCCAGCAAAACATTAAGAAAACCCATATAAAACTTGGTATGCTATACAGAAACATCCACTTTCTCTCTCCTTCCCCCAGACAAACTCTTACCACTACCTATCTACTCCCCTCACTAATGTATGGTGCTCTCCTGTACTAACAAACTTATCTGCCACTCTCTCCTCCAAATTGGAAGTTTGTTATAATAAGATTTCTAAATTTGCAACCAAAGCCAAATTCTCCTCCCATCATTGTACTGCCCTTCATTTGTTAAAATGGCTTGAACTCTCCAACCATCTAGACTATCTCCAAATTATTACAGCCCACAGGCTAATTTTTCAACCTACTAAGTGCCCAGCACTAACCAACATCCTTCAACCTTACACCCCTCAGAGAACTCTAAGATCTACTGACCAAAACCTAATCACTGTCCACAAACCCAATCGTCCTGCTGGTCAGCTTCTTCTATCCTTTTCTTTAGCTAAAAAGTGGAATTCTCTTCCTTCCTGTCTAAGGACTTGTGAAAACTTTGAAAACTTTAAAACTCAGCTACTAAGTGCCCAGCACTAACCAACATCCTTCAACCTTACACCCCTCAGAGAACTCTAAGATCTACTCACCAAAACCTAATCACTGTCCACAAACCCAATCGTCCTGCTGGTCAGCTTCTTCTATCCTTTTCTTTAGCTAAAAAGTGGAATTCTCTTCCTTCCTGTCTAAGGACTTGTGAAAACTTTGAAAACTTTAAAACTCAGCTACATTCCTACCTTTCTCTTAACAGGAAATGCAACTGCACTCTCCCCACCTAGCTTAATAATCAATCCACCCTTTGAACTCCTGACTAACTCTGAGTAAAAGCTAACCTAACATAAATGTACATATTGTAAATAACATAATTGTATGTATTATAAATAACCCATCCCACCTTTTTTTCTCTCTTTTCCTTCTAAGTCTTTATTCTCCCTCTCAATTAAGTTACCACTGCCATCCTAAATATTTAGATACTATGTAACCAAAGACTTTATTCCTGTTCTCTAGCATGAAATGAAATTGTAATTGTGATTTACTATGATTGTATATGTAACTAAACTATGTAATGCAGAGCTTTTCTCCCCGGGCCTCCACAGAAAAAGGGCTCCCTGAGCCCAGTGGACCTCCCCAGTCATCAAACTGGAAATAAATAAATAATAAATAAATAAACATTGCTCTTACAAACTTAGAAAGTTGATAGAATAGCAGGTTTTGCATTAGCATGAATTTTCTGAAGGGTATGAAGTCTGAAACTCAAATGACTGTCATTATTTTCTAACTTCAGTATTTAATAATTTTCCTACTAATATACCAGAAAACAACAATTTGATGAAAAAAATATGAGGCAAAAATCTGGACATTCTACAAAAATCTGTACAGTTGAGAGATATGGGTATATGCCTCTCCTAACCCATTTCAAAACCTCTTTAAAAAACCATCTTAAAAGGACTTGGCTGTGCTCCTGCATACAGCCTGCCTAATGCTCAGCTCTTTCCTCTTCCTCCACACTAGCCTCATCCTCCTCTTCTGTCACATTTCACTTCCTCACAGTCTGCAAGGGCCTAAAGCTCTCCTAACTCCATTTATGTTTCTATAACATATCCTTACGTTCTGCTCAAGCTGTAATGTCTCCGATCTTAACTCTCTCACTATCTTTCTGCAGCACTAACTTTCTGGATATTATTTTCCTAACTGAAACCAACATTATATTTTTTCATGTACTATAACAGTCAGTGTCAAACACTGCACTACCTACATATTATTTTTGGACACTATCTACTCATAGGCTATGTATATGGTGAGAGTGACTATTACCATCTATGTTTTAACTATAGAATAGTCTAAATGTGTAATCTTGCAACATAGTTTATTTCAACTTATTTTTGTATTGTATTTCTAATGTGATATGTATTGTATTGGATTATACTGTATTTGTTCTGTATGTGGAGCTTTTCTCCCCGGGCCTCTGCTGAAAACAGGTTCTGTAGACCCAGTCAGACTACCCCAGTAACCAAATGTCAAATAAATAAATAAACAAATAAATAGCATGAAGCATTCCCTATTAGACCTTCTCCTTAAACTATTCATTCACAGATTCTCCACTGTATATGTTTATTCTGGAAGCCTGTAGAACAGCTGTAGTACTTCTCCTTTACAAGGAAGTCCTGACCAAGAAGTCAGGCACTTATACAACTGTCAGTCTCACCAGTATTATTTGCAAGGTGATGGAATGCTTCATCACAAATCTCATAAACAGGGACATAGAAAACATACAATCTCTAAACCCTAATCAATTTTTCTTTGCAAAAGGTAGATCATGTCTACTAAACCTAACTGACTTCTTTGAAAAGATTCACAGAAGCACTAAATGATGGTAACTCCATGCACAGTTTACCTCATTTTAGCTAAAACATTTGACATTGATAGATTGGTCAAACTCTTTATAAATCCCAAAATATCCCACTGGATTGCTAGTGGGTTCACTGAGAGACAACATTCTATAAGAGTGAATGGTAGACGATCCTTAAAGTGATTTACCATTGGAAGTGTATTCAAGGGCTCTGTTTAGGAACCACTTCTATCTGGCATCTACTTCACTGATGCTGAATATGAGATTAGAGATCTCTGGCTACCAAAGTTCATGCACATTTGCAAACTTGGAACTTTCATAAACTACCTCGAAGACATTTGGATCCTCCAAACATCCTAACCCAAATAAACTTGTGATGCCAGAATAGAGGTCCAAAGTTGAATCACCAAAAATGAAACATTGAACAGTTTGGTAAACAGGAACTCTCATACTTACCACATGCATGAACCCCCATTAAAACAGATGCTGTCATTAGACAGCAAGGCACCTTCATGGATAAAAAACCTTTTTGGCCATCACATAGCCACTGTTATCATAAATGTCCGCACTGATTACTAAGGGCATTTTTTGTCAGCCTAAAAAGACCATTAGTCACCTTTTCTCGTTCCTTATTAGGCCCATACTAAAATACACTGCTCTTTGGTATAGACCTAAACCATCTTGAAAAAAAATCAGCAGTGACTTATCAAAAAAATGCATATTAGCTTCCTATGTTCCTTGCAGCACATGGAAGTCCTGCCTCTCATCTCTGCCTCATACTGACTCATACAGGGTGACCTGTGCCTGACACTACAGAGATGTAAATGACCCAGTACTGCTTGAACTGTTACATATCCACAAGACTGGTTGTAAAGGAATGCAAGATCATGTGACATAAGTCTATATTGCACAAATTGGCATGACAGATGATTCTCCTTATTACCTACTTCTACAACAAATTCTCACTCTGTATAAAGCAAAGCATGTATCTCACTATCTTCTACTCTAATGTGGATAAATGAATGGAAAGCACAAATTTACCCAGGCCAAGTCCACCTATCATTTATGGACATGGAGAGTTATGACTTGGGTGCACCAGTAGGACTGCAGTGGCTGGGCTTCAGACTTAACTTAATTATTGAATAGACACAACCCATGAATGTATAAAATGGAAGGGGGACAAAAGACTTGAGAAATATTTATATAACTGTCTTATGAAGTTGGTCAAGTCTACCTTAGCTCGATATCTGTTTAGTTGATTAAATTTGATCGACTAAACAGATGATTGACAGGTTGCAAGATTGCACAATTCCTTGGGTAGGGAATTATGCCCTTTCCCCAGGATTGTGCACTCTCAAAATTAGTATATATAATTAGCAGGGGTTGTGGGGGCTATTTTTCTTTGAGTTTGCTTGATGCACCAAGATTTTGGTTTGATGCACTAGTGGTAGTTTGTTGACATTTACAAAGTCGACCTTTTGTTATCAACATTGTAAATCTCAATATTTGGATCATTCATTATTATTAGACTCATATTTCTATCTATCTATCTATCTATCTATCTATCTATCTATCTATCTATCTATCTATCTATCTATCCACCTATCTAGTCTTTTTAATGAATGCTGCTGTTTCTTTAAGTACAAAATGCCTAGAGGCCCTCTTTGTTCAACAATATTTACTAGTTTGAAAAGTCAAGTAATACAAAGTGAAGCAAATCTGTAGTGTTTAATAAACAATACCAGGTGCTCAAAAAAGACTGTCATGCTAGAAATTCAGACAGACATATATTTTCCAGAGAAAATCTTTGATTACACAAGTCTTTAGAAAGTGAATGCTATAACAGCCTTCAGATGTTGGAATATCACATCTGTTTAATATGGAACATTTCTGAGTGCTGGCTTTAGACTGTTATTCTGCAGCTTAAGCAATTGTAATAGCAATAAATAAATTACATTGCTCAACAAAGCCCGCATCTGTTGTATTAAAAAGAGGAGTTTTTCAGAATAAATGAGTGCCCTACCACCAAAACTCTTATTAAACTCGGGCAAAGAAAAGGCATTCCTTAAAGTAATTGAATTGCAGCAAGCACATATCATTATGTGATTCCTCGCATTCCTTTTACTGAGAAGGATGACTCAAATAAGCTTAAGATCTTTTATTTTTTTTCTATTCCAGTTATCTTTCCACTTTGAAATAAGGTTATCACTGTGACAAGTGACACTGCATAGGGAGTTCTGAGCTCAGCAGAGGTCTAAAATAAGTCCGTGACTGCTGAAATAGAAATCTCATCAGCATATATCTAAAAGACTTTTAGGCTTGTCTTCCTCTGTGATTTGAATTAAAACTGTCAGATGTCTCAGCAGAAGCTGTTGAATCCCTATTGACTAAGGACGTGTGGCATGCAGCACTAGATGACAGATTACAGTTCAAAGCTTTTAATTGGATATATGTATAAGGGGGAAAGGCTTTTCGTCTAGAGTTCAGAACGATTTATTGTGAATTCCAAGAATAGTTACTAGAAAAGTATATTTCCAGCAAGGAAGAAGAGTTTGAAACATTTAGGTGGAAATTCCAATAACATTTAATCAGGATTTAAAATAGTAATCATTTTTTTCCTGTTTCTGTGCTTGTGTGGTCTAGTTCTTTTCGTAGTGGGCAGTTTCATGCCAACATATTACCTTGATAATTAAATATCCATACTTGCATTTGGAAGAATCTGTCTCAAAAAGTTTAACCATTTTGATATTTTTTTTTTGTTTAGTTTTTTTGTTTTCATGGTCCTTTTGATAGTTAAGTGCTTCCATCTTCCTTGACATTCTAACTCACTTTTAGCCCACTGATGGATCGTGTGCAGCTGCATTCTACCAAAGCTTAATATTTCACAGTAAAAGGGCACCTTTAGAACACCACCCTGTGTTCTTTTGCTGCATAACAGATTGCATTAAAAAGATTTGCATTTTACTTACACATTTTTTTATGTTGCTTGGCTTAGTACAGAAGGCTAAACAAGATATACATTTGCAGTAGAAGTTACACTGCACAAAATGAGTTCTTATTAGAGGTGAGACTGCATCAAATCAGTTGGTTATTTTGGTTGAAGATCAACCTGGGAGGACACTTTCTGTCTTTTTCTTGTCATTTAGCTATTGTGGAATGAATGTGTGTACCAGTTCTGCATACTTTTGCAAAGGCTGCATGTTCACAGCTACAGAAGTTGCTTTAAGGGGTGTTTAAACAGCCATTGGTAAACATTCCTTGTAAACAACCCCTGGGATTCAGCAAGCAGCCATGCAGGAATAAGTTTTTCCTATATAGCAGGGACTGTTCCCGTACAGCACAGCAGTGTGCCTTGCATATTCGTGAAGGTGTGCTGCCTGTGCTGTTAAATGGAGACGGAGCTGTGTACGAGTGCAGGGGGATCCACACTCCCCTGCACTCCAGAATTGCCTTTCGGCAATTAAAAATGAGCGAGAATGCTCATAACACCCCCAACCAGTCAGAAAAACACAAAAGTGGTCAAAGGCAAAAGGGACAAATCATGTCCCTTAAAGCAGAAAGCTGATAAAATTACAGATTTAGCATTAGCAGGGATATTCTGAAGGGTATAGATAAAATAACACAACAAAACTTTTTTTAATAAATGCGATAAAGTTTAAGCATAGCTGTGTGGGTGTGCATGTTGATTAGCTACACTTAGTCCAGCTAAAACAGCACAAGAAGTTAAATAGCAAGAGACATCCAATATAAGCAGTATTGCAATAGTGTAGTGGTTCGAGCGTATGTTTTGTGAGCAGCCATTCCTGGTTCGATCTCCACTGTTAAAGCAGTGCATAAACAATTTTTTTAGTATTATCTACTAAATAACATATATGTGTTAACCGGAGCACTGCATTAGGTCCAGATGTGAGGTGTCCGTTTAATAAAGTTGTGAAATCCCCATATAAACACAAGTGCCCCATACAGTATAGTCACACATGAATAAATGTAATGAAAGCACATTGGGGGTTGTCAGGGACAGTAAACACATTTATAATATGTAATGAATGAGGAATCAATGCCATACAGCAGATAGTCTATAAAATGAAAAATAAGCAATACTAAGCATTGCACAGCTCTGCTTACCAGGTCTAAGCATTGTGTAACTATGACTGCTAAGCAGTGAGTAGCCCAGCTATATGGATTTGCCCATTGATAAGCAGTGCTGAACCTGCCCCTTTAAGCAATGCCAACCTTAGGTAAGTAGGTTTGCCTGTAGCTTAGCTTAGCTCAGCATATTCAAAACCATCCAATCATGGCAAAGGGTGGGAAATTGCATGTATTTAAACCCCACAGGTGGGAATACATCTCATAACTGGTTGCAGATTCCCACTGTAGGCAGAATGGCTGGAGTCAGAGAGGGAATGCGCTTCCATGCACTTTGCTGGGGCATACAGGAGTCCAAGGTCATGGTAGGACTCCTGGTAAAAAAAAAACATGATGAGAGACTGCTGCAGGGTCAGTACAAAGGCCCCCAATATAAAGCGGAAGCCTGGCACCATCTCACCCATGACCTCACCAGTGCCACTGGTATCTCTCAGACTGGTGAGCAGGTCAGGCACCACTATGCCAATTTGAAACGGAGAAAGAGGGAGCTCTTGGACCAGTGGGTCAAAGAAGCAAGGCAGAGGAGGGATGTCCCAGCAGCGTGTAAGTACTCATACCAGTAACTGTTTAATAATGTCCAGTCTGTGTATAAGATGGATAGGTATGGTTAAATATTTTTCTATTTTCCTTACAGCTGCAGCTGAGTGGGCTGTGAATCAGGAAGCCCATGTGAGTAGGCTGCAAGGGCTGTGTCGCTAGACTGTTGAGTAACAATCCTACTTGTAGTAGTCATACCAAATAAATATGAAAGTAGTAGAAAGTCAGCTGCCAGTATAAAAACTATTTTGTGTATGGGTTGTACTGAATAAACCAGACAATATAACAGTAATAGTCCTATATAGGTCATATTTAAATAAAACTGCAACTGCCTGGCAATAAAGCTGTAAATCCTGGACTGCTTGTGTTTACTCTGGTATTGTATGGCATTTTTGTGTTGCATTCTCTGAATAGTAATGTTGTATTAACCACTGTTACCCACATTGTGCTACATAATAAAAATGTCTAGGAATGTCTGTATAAGACTGTTGTAATTACAAGGTCAGATTGCACAATTGAGAGAGACTTAGAAAGAAAACACTAAAGAGATAGACAGCAATATCCAAACAGCACACTCTGCTGAAACTTAAATGCTTGCATCTTTATCAGACACAGCCATGGTTCGAATCCTGGGAGTGGTAGTAAGCTGTATGCATAATCATACCTCTCAACTGTACACATTTGTTTAGAATGTCCAGATAATTGGCTCATATTTTCTGTCTATTACCCTGTCCCCCTGGAAAATCAGTGGGATGATCTCAGAATTTTAGTCAGCAAATAATGACATACATCTGATTTACAGACCTCAAAACCTTCAGAAAATGTATATGAAAACAAACCTGTCACTCTGGCAACTCTCCAAGTTTATGAGAGCAATATTCAAAATATGTCCCTATTTCTACCCCCATGTTGTCAAGCTATGACCAGAGTGTGTGCATTAAGAGATTGAGAGGTATGTGTATAATATTAACTCAGAATCTGGAAATATGTGTGGAAACAGTCAGGTAGCGTTAACAAACATTCCCTCCACAGGTCTCTCAGATAAGAAAACTGTGCCTGCCAATAAAGATTAAAATCCTGGACTGGTAGTATTTACTCTGGTATTGTATGACTCACATGATATCAGAATGGTACTGTTGTGACAAACACTGTTTCTCACACTGTGTTACATAAAAATATGTCTGGGAATGTCTGCATGAGACTGTTGTAATTACAAGGTCAGATTGCACAACCACGAGAGACTTGGAAAACCCTGAAGAGATAGACAGCAATATTCAAACAGCACACTCTGCTGATACTTAAACTGTGGTATTTTTATCAGACACAGCCATGGTTTGACTCCTGGGAGTGGTATAAGCTGTATGCATAATTATTTCTTTCAACTGTACACATCCTTTCAGAATGTCCAGATAATTGGCTCATATTTTCTGCCTGTTCCTCTGTCCCCGTGGCAAATCAGTGGGATGATCTCAGACTTGTAGTCAGCAAATAATGACATACATTTGATTTTCAGACCTGACAGTCTTCAGAAAATGTACTTGAAAACAAATCCTGTCACTCTATCAGCCCTCCAAGTTTATGAGAGTAATACTCAAAATATGTCCTTAGTTGTATCCCCATGTTGCCAAGCTTTGACAAGAGTGTGTGCATTAAGAGACTGTGATTGTTTAGTATGTGCATAATATTAACTCGGAATCTGGGAATATGGGTAGAAACAGTCAGGTAGTGTTAACAAACATTACCTCCAGAGGTATATCAGGTAAGAGATGTAGAATTTAACTATAAGACAATTGAAGTTTACACTGTTTACAAACATACCACTGGCCAAACCAAGGCCATAGGGTATTGTAATAATACCTGTACCTCAATGATTAGAGCAATGATCATTAAAGATGTGAGAACTACAAGGATATATAAGTTGTTAATTGACATCTCTCTCCCCACCTCCATATCTGGAACAATAATCTAAATACACAAATCAATGGGTATGTTTACACCAAATCTACTGTTGGGACATATATCCTATTATTCAATAAATATTGAAATGTGCTTCTACTACTGTTTCATGTTGAAATACTAACATTGGTGGCATGTTGCTATCAATGTAATCTGCATGCCGTTGTAATGGCCACTGTGGTTCCATATATGCATGAGTTCTGTTTGCTATGCAACTGTTCCAAATGTGGTGTTTTGGGTAAATGGGAATATCTATGCCTGCTATTATAACTAATCCTGGATTGTGTTGACTATTAATAACCCACATATGTTTTAAAACTGCAACACCACAGCATGTTTGGGAAGGCCGGTCCCAGTGGACCCACCTCTCCCACCTCATCTGGCTATGGCACCAGGCTCCAGGATGTTTGAGACCCACCCCGGGACCTCCTTGTCCACTGGTCCCGCACCAACTTGGGGGGAACCGCCTCAGGGGATGGGGCTCACCCCTCCCAGGGAGTGGGCGCGGACAGGAAACTGTCACCCATAGTCAAGTCCAGGGATTGGTGCATAGCAATCTCCAAAGGGAGTTTGGAGAACTGCTACACCAGCTTGAGGGCTGCATGGCACATTTAGAGGATCAGCCTACCCCTCCTACCCAGCCCCCAGCACTGCCACCTTCGGGGCCGTGAAGGTGCAGTGGTGACTGCCCATAAGTGGGGACCTCAGTCCGACTGTTTCCATTTGGGGGCTCATGGGCATCCGATTTCCAAACACCCCTCCCCATCCAAGGTGTTTAGCCCCACATGTGTCATAAACCACCCCTGTATGCTGTCTTGTCTGTCTTGTCTGTCTTCTTACCTAACCTTCCTCCCCAAATATACCTACTATCCTTCCCCAACATCCCACTCTCACCTTAAAAAAGGGCAATCTGTTCCCCCAAAAAAGAATTTTGCCCCACAGATAGCAGTCCATTTTGCACATGTCCACTGGACACATGTAATCTGGTCTAATTGGCTTCACAACATATTATAGTCCTCACCCCCCTCTCTCAGGGGTTGAGTGTCCAAATCTACATCCAAATTCAGTATATATGCACAGCTGTTGCTGTAGAAGAAATAGACAGCTATGAAAGTTCCCTACACCCATCATGCACATTCCTAGCTACTTTCCCTATTGTCTTTCCCTCTGCATTCCCCATTGTTCACCACTTTCCTATCACCTTCTTTTTTCTTTTCTTTTAAAGAAATTAGCGTGGGGGTAAGTGAGAGTAAGAACTTTTAGGCAGTAGTAAGCATGTTAATGCCTGTTTGCATGGCGGCAAGCAATGGCTACACAGATTAAGCACTTTTATGACTAACTGTCAGTAAGCATGTTCAACCGGATGTTAGCATTACTTACCGTCATGCAAACACGTGCAAACCTGCTTATAACTGCTTAAAAGTGTCTTAATCACTCTGTATCCAACAGCTGTTGTTCTGCCCAACAACAAAATAATCAACCCTTGCAAGTCTCAAACACAGGATCCTGGGCAGAATAGCCACAGTGATTTACCACTAAGCCATTTGAGCTGTACATAAACATGATGTTTTCTCAAACATATGCAGCTCAGTCATTCAACAGTAGGGAAAATGTATTTATATATGTAGCTGTATGTATGTATATAAATATATATATATTTATATACACATCTATATATATATATATATATATATATATATATATATATATATATATATATATATATATATATATATATATATATATATAGTGATATAGATATATGTATATATGTAGACATACATGTGTGTGTGTGTGTATATATATATATATATATATATATATATATATATATATATATATATATATATATATATATATACTCACACACACACACACACATATATATATATATATATATATATATATATATATATATATATATATATATACAAATGTGTATTGCATTCGCACACTGGATCCACACTCTGAACCCCTCAATGCAAAACATCTGACCAAAGGCACTGTTAATGGGGTGAAGGAGCCCAAATTAGGGATCTCTTGTAATTATTGTCATCTTCTCTTCCTCCACAGCTGAAAAGATCTGCCTTGCAACACAATAACCAGCACTTGCAAGACTTGAACCCAGGAACCTGCACAACATACCATAGCAAGTTAACAGTAAGCCATCTCAACTGTAAGTTGTCAGGATGGTATCTGTAACATATCATGCAGAACAGTCTACCATAAGGAATGTGCAATGTGGAAGCACTAAACATCCCAATGACACATTTACACACACACACACACACACACACACACACACACATATATATATATATATATATATATATCTACACACACACACATATATATATATATATATATATATATATATATATATATATATGTATATGTATATACACATATAAATATATTACTACTTATATATATGTATAAGAAGATTATATATAGAGGGTGTTCAGCATATCAAACAGCCATTATTCCTACATGTGCCACCTTTTAAAATGGCCAGTGTGTGATTCTTTCCTACAAATGAGAATTATTGCATGAAACATATACCCACACACAATGCAAAGGACATGACACCACAAACAAGTTTACATACATAGAAATGTAGATTTGTGTACAATTTCAGTTGTTTATCTCATTTCTTATAGCAGTTAGATGTTTGGAATACATAATAACTGATTAATACAACTCTCAAACAAAACATTTGATATAGTAATCTGAAAAACATAACATACGTTCCTGTCCAGGCTAAGGTCTTCAAGTAGTACAACATAAAAAAAAACAACAACTTGCCTTGAAGATAAGAACCAATCAACACTTAATTACAGATGTAGTACAGCAAGCTCCAATTACACTTGGTACTGAACCCCTAGGGGGAAAAGTATTAGTTGCCACAGTGTAAATGTATCTGTTACATAACAATGCTTAACTTAAAACCTCACTATCACACTGACAAACAGAACTGAGTGTAAGACAATAAGCTGTAGCCCCCCACTGTTCCTATGGTGAAATGTATTTAAATGTACAGCCATATTCCTTATTGTTTCTTACTACTGATATCTCCCACATGTTGTAACAGCCTGGGTTAAAAACATGTAATACTCCACCCCCATAAAATGTCTTACAAGGGCATATAACAGTGTTTTCCATACACTAACCTCCGGACTATACAAGGTCACACATGTTTTGTCCAGCAGTTGCCCTCATATATATGGACCCTACCCCACAATTTGTGTGGGAGTCCACAACATCACTGGAATGATATCAGGAATACCAGCACTAAATAATGATAGGTCATTACCTAACAACCTCTTACTGCATGACATCTGGACAAAGCCTAGTATATATGTGGAGGACAGAGGCTGGAAGACAGGGCCAAATTTTAATATTGCTGTTATACACCATGAAAGTTGCTGGTTTTACAGGATTGGTTGCAATATATCCTTACTCAGGAATATGAAGTCAGAAACACAAATGGATGTTGCCATGTATCGATAGCAATCAATGGAGAGAGGTCCACTGATATGTCAGAGACAAGACCTGTGTGGTGAACAGACAAAACATAGCAGCCAATCCTCTGGCCATCATGTGGATCGGCGCACAGTTGACAACTATGCAGACAGACTGCATTCCTTTCAAAACTAGCATGTCCATACAAACTGTGTAAAAGCAGCAGTATTCAATGCATATAACAGCAATACTCACACTGTCCATAGGCCTGGAACCTTATACAAACATGTAGTTGGCCTGTGTCCACAAGTCCTGTTATAAGAGGTATTGCTACCTGCTGTCTGTAACACTGCTGCCCACACACAGGAAGGATGTCTTCCATACAGGAAAGGTAAAGGGACAATGCCCACATGATGTAGTCATTTATAGTAGTGGGTTGCTATGACATTGGCTAATGGAAGTACTACACGGCTGGCTGCATGCAATTAGCAAGTGGGGAACACCAATTGGTGCAGAGGCCATCACCTGATCATGAGCATCACCTACAAAAGCCATGCTGCAACCTATTTACACCAGCTCAATCCCTGTAGTGGATAGAGCGAGAGAGAGAGAGGGAGAGAGAGAAAAACAATAACACTAAAAAAATAATACTACAAAAAAAAACAAAAAAAAAAAAACAACAAAGGAAGATATCCTAGTGGTACACTGAAGAACTGAAGAGAGCACAATAATAAAACAGGTATGTGAAAAATGTATGCATGTAATTGAATGTAGTCCTTTGTAATAATGGGATAGATGATGTTGAAAGATGTATATGTGCCATAAAAGAGTTGTTGCTGTAATGATGTCCTACTGAAAAACTGCTATGGACGTAGCATCTGGCTGTGTGGGCAGTGGGCCATACCTGTCAACTGTGCGGATATGCACAGAATGACAAGATGTAAGCCATCATAGTGTTTGTTCTGTTCCTCCAAACATGTATATTAGTCTGGCAAATAGCTTAAGGTGGAAGTAATGAAGTCATGATAGACGCATGAGTTTCAGACCCCACTACTTTCAGAACAGTCATGGTAATGTTAAATGTATCATGCACAAACTTCATAGATTTTTAATAGGCTTATCTATTATCTGGCCCTATATATCCCACCCTAATGTTAGGCTGTGTCCACATGTGACTGTCTGTTTTGTAGCAAGGCAGAACAGTGCAGCAGTGGAGCAAGGAGGTTCAGAGTGTGGACCTGATGTCTGAATGCACTTATATATAAATATATATATATATGGGTTCCTATCTATTGATCACCTCTTCGACACGAAAACATCGACTCTTCATATCATCAAAATGTCAGGTAAGCGATCCTCCCCCTCGCAGGACCCATGGTAGCACTTGTTTCTCTGGTACAACGCGTATGGTTCACGTCACTACCTACAATTTCCCTAGACAACGTTGTGATTTACTTCGCAATATAGCCACAAGTGCTACCATGGGTCCTGCGAGGGGGAGGATCGCTTACCTGACATTTCGATGATATGAAGAGTCGATGTTTTCGTGTCGAAGAGGTGAGTGTCGCTGTAATGACAGTTCGATCAACAGATAGGAACCCATATATATATGAGTTATACGACACGTCGTTCCATCGACAGCTGGCAGATGGACTCCAAGTAATCGAAACGTGAAAGGAACGAAACCTGAAACCAACGAACGTGAGTTAACCGAACGTCAAAGGAACGAAAACCGAAATCAACGAAAGTCAGTCAACCGACACCGACGCGGAGGTAAGCGAAATGTGTAAGGGATGTGTATGCAGTAGTGACGGACGTTAGGGTGAGAGTAAGGTAAGTGTGGGATGTACACGGTCTGTGGGGATGGGGTGGGTTAAGTGAGTTAGGGTTAGGGCTCGGGTCAGGTAAGTGTGTAGTAGTGATATCTTGTGGGTTAGGGGTGGGTTAAGTGAGTTAGGGTTAGGGCTCAGGTCGGGAAAGTGTGTAGTAGTGATATCTTGTGGGTTAGGGGTGGGTTAAGTGAGTTAGGGTTAGGGCTCGGGTTAGGTGAGTGTGCGAGTGACGGACCTTAGGGTTAGGGTTTGAGTCAGGGTTGTCAATAGGTGTGCATGTCAGGTTTAGTGTTGCTTTGGTAGGAGTTTGGTTTGCTTGTGTTGTGTGTGTGTGTGGTGTTTGGAGTGGGGATCCGTTTTGCTTTTTAATTATTGTTGTTGTGGTGTGGAGTGTATGAGGTGTATATCGTAGGTAGCAGCAGTATGTATGTAGTTGTGTATGTGTTTTGTGGTAGTGATTGTACTTGCAGGTATGTGTTGTTTGGTGCTAGTATGTAGTTTAGACTTGTCGGTTGAGTGAGTTTCGTTTATGTTGGTTTTCGTTGTTTTGCCATGTCGGTTAATTGAAGTCCATCTGCCGGCTGTCGATGGAACGACGTGTCGTTTATCTGATATGAACCCATATATATATATATATATATATATATATATATACATATACACACACACACACACACACACACACACACACACACACATATGTATAGACATGCATGTGGTGGTTCTGCTGTGAACAGCCTTCCCAAACATGCTATTGTGTTGCAGTTTTAGAGCATATGTGGGTAGTAATAGTCAACACAATCCAGGATTAGTTATAGCAGCATGCATAGATATTCCCTTTCACCCAAAACACCAGATTTGGAACAGTTGCATAGCAAACAGAACACATGCGTGTATGGAAACATAGTGGTCATTACAGTGGCATGCAGATTACATTGTTAGCAACAGGCCACCAATGATAGTGTTTAAACATGGAACACGAATAGAAACACATTTCAATATTTGTTGCATAATAGGATATATGTCCCAACAGTAGGTTTTGGTGTAAACATACCCATTGATGTGTGTATTCAGATTATCTTTGCAGATATGGTGGTGGGGGAGAGAGAGATGTCAATTAACAACTATTATATCCTTGCAGTATGAGGTCCTCAGACCTTTTTTCCTGTTTCTTTCTACCAGGTACCATGTCAAGGGAGTGTCTCCCTGCTTACACTCCACAGGAGAATGACATACTTATCAACTACATTGTGCATCACCACAGAACCCTCTTTGGGCATATGGACCATGATCTTCAGGAGAGCACTGCCCTGTAGAATGAGCTTATCCATAGGGTAAACAATGTCAGCCTGCATAACCACAGTTATGAGCAGGTGCAACATCGTTGCACTGATGTCTTCTGCTATGCCCATCAGTGTGCTGCTGCAGTTAGGAGGGACCAGCTAGCCACAGGTGGTGGTCATGCCATCCAGGCCCCACTAACACATGCTGTGGAGCTCCTCGCCAGCCTTGGGGCACCTGCCCACCAGCCAAGTAAAAATCCTGAAGATAGCAATTTGGAGGTGGGTGCTACCCACACAATGAACAAGGAGCATGCAGGTAAGGTTCCAGGGCACATTAGTAGACCACTGTTGCTTATCTATCTTCATCTGTAAAGTATCTTTTGATACATTTGTCAGATAACATAGTCTGTCACTGCAATGTAGTAATGAACAGATGTGCATAATCTGTAGTATTGTGGGTTTGTAGTGTTGATGCACTGAAATTGCCGCTCCCACCCTGTACCAATGCCACAGGTGTGGCTACTGACATCCTATCTCTCACACAATTATGTAGGTTCCTCTGATATACCTCTGGGGCAGCAGCTTGTAGCTGGTGAGTATGGAGGTCTTTTGTTCAGGTTTGCCAATACACCGGCCATGTTATGGCCATGGTATTTGCCATGCACACATTTAACACACTCATAATACATGCTGTACATGTTCGCATATTGTTGCTGTTAACTGCACTGCACTGCATCACAGTGGTCACCATGGTGGCATATCTGAAGGGATTTAAGAGTCCCACAGAATAACTAACAACCTGTCAGTGCAAGATGTGTGGACAGACATGAACATAATGGTGGGACAAATTGCCTACAGTAGGGACATGCCTGAAACATTACTCTTATACAGTGACTGCAACCACTATTGCAATGGCAACTGTTACAGATCTACACAACGGTATATATCACAATACCACATTCCACTACTTTTACAACTTGTAATGTGATCCTAACATGAGCAATGAATCTGTAATATGGAATTCTATGCTAGAATAATAAATATGGGGAATGCATACCTTAACAAACACTGGAAGCATATGTGTGCACACACTCTAAATAACATATTGTGGAAGCAGCTTTTGAGGTACTGCAGCATTCACTCTTTTTGAGTATGCACCGTCCATCAAGTATGGGTCCTCAATGTCATACCAAGTAATTTTCTACTGTCCAAGATTTATGTCTATGACATTGGCCCACTCACCTGCAATAGAGGCAGCCATGGCTTGCACACATCTTGCAAACCATGGAATGGATCCCATATCCAAAGGGTAGAACTCAGGAGTGGGAGACGTAGCCTTACCTCGCCATTGCATATACCATGTCAAACAGCGCAGACAAGCATGTATGTGACAATGTAGTATGTTACACCATTAATGTAGAAAATAAACCGTTGCCCATCCAAGACAGATGACAACACATTTATTTTTTTTTATTTATTTTATTTTACATTTGTTGACCGGGATAGTCCGACTGGATGCATGTCCATTTTCAGCGGAGGCCCAGGGAGAAAAGCTCCAAGGGTAAGCAGATACAGCATTACATAATACCAGCATTACATATTACAAACAGACTATTTACAGAGATTACATAAGTAAGCAAGTTAAACAAGTTCCACAGGTTACAGTTAGTCCTGAGCACAAGTCAGGATTAAATTAAATTACACAGTAAACTGGTTAACAGATTTTTACACATTCGAGTTAGCCTGGCTTGATACATTGACATAGCCAGTTAAGTGACAAATGTTGTTTGAGTCTAGTTTTAAATTGACCTAAGGTGGAAAGTAAGGTAATATCAGCTGGAAGAGAGTTCCAGGATCTTCTTACAGAGTTTGCAAAGAGAATCACCGGCTGTGTTATTAATTTTGCTAGTCTGAATTAGTAGTTTGTTAGAGGATCTAAGCAGTCTAGGATTGTTATAGGGGGTGATAATATTTTTAAGTGCAGGAGTATTGTCCGGATTATAGAGGATTTTATAGGCCATAATCAGTTGGTTATACTGGATTAGGCTAGGTAGTTCAAGCCAACCAAGCTGATTTAGATTGATGCAATGATGTGTCCTAAAAGGCAGCCCAGTGGCAAACCTGGCAATGTGGTTGTAGCAAATTGAGAGTTTGTTAAGGACAGTCTTGTTCAAATTCGAGAGTAGAGGGGATGCATACAGTAGGGTTGAAAGAAGGTGGGAGCGAGGTATGGCAATTTTAGCTGGAGGAGCTAGGAAGGCTTTTATTCTGTAAAGTGACCCTAGCTTTTTATTGATGGTTTTGATAGTTTGGTTAACATGTAGGTCAAATTTGAGATTATTGTCTATGATGACACCTAATAGTTTTGTAGATGGGTCAGGGGAGACTATTGTGCCATCATTTGATTTTATGGTAAAGGTGAAAGCGGTAGACCTACGTGTTGGTGAAAATAACAGCATTTTAGTTTTTTTGGGATTTAGGATCAGACGATGTTCAGAAAGCCAGTTTTCTATTGTATTAAAGGTGGTCTGGGTAGCTGACCATAACTCTACTGAAGATGTGGCTGAGCAAATTAGAGTAGAGTCATCAGCATATTGGATACAGCTGACTTTTGGGATGACAGTATAAAGGTTGTTAATGAAGATGGAGAACAGCAAGAGCCCTAGTATAGAGCCTTGTGGTACTCCGAGGGTGTTAGGTAGAAGGTTAGAGAGTTTGTTCTGCCAGAGGACAGCCTGCTGTCGACCATTCAGGTAGGATTGAAACCATTGGAGGGCTCCAGTATCTAGACAGAATGTTTGCAGGGTGTGGATTAAAAGTTGGTGATCAACCATATCGAATGCCTTGGAAAGATCCAAAAAGAGGGCTGAGGATATATAATTATTGTTGCAATTATGGTTTATGGTGTTAGTAATGGCTAGGAGGGCTGAAGTAGTGCTGTGATGAGGACGAAAGCCATGCTGAGTGTCTGCCATAAGGCGATTTTGGATTAGGTGGTGCATGAGTTGTCTATGAATACATTTTTCCATAATCTTTGCAAGTGGAGAGAGTATTGCTATTGGCCTATAATTGGAGAATTCAGTAGAGCTGCCTCCTTTTTTGAAGTGTGATTACATAGGATATTTTCCAGATTTTGGGAATTTTGGCTTCTACTATGGTTTGATTGATTAGTATTGAGATGGGGTAAGCAATAGCATCAGCTGATTTTTGTAGGTACTCGGCAGGGAGTTGATCAGCAGAAAGTGTAATGGGTTTTAATTTTATGATCAGGGTACGGATAAGTGAAGTGGCGACTGGTTGGAAGCTGAACGCAAGTAGGTTTCTAGGGGTGCTACTTTCAGGACCAGGGGAGCTAGGAGGTAGTTGGCTAGCTAGGGCTTGAATTGTCTCAGTAAAGAATTGGTTAAAACTATCAGAAACATCTTCAAGGGGTTTACCAATAGTAGCAGCAGGGATTGGGGTTGAAGTTTGTCCAGGATGTAGTAGATTATTTAAACCTGCCCAAAACTTCTGAGGGTTATTTTGATTTACTGTCTGTAAATTACAGTAGTATTGTTTTTTGTCTTGTAAAATTGATTTTTTGGTTTCATTCCTGGATTGCCTGTATTTAATGTGATCTTGAGGGTCTTTAGAAGAACGCCATAAAGCCCATGCTTTGTTTCTAAGGGTAATTTTGAGTTTAGACTCTATAGAAAGCCATGGTGCAGTTTTTGCCTTGGTTCTCTTTGAACGAACAGGTGCATGCAAATCAAGGATCTCAAGGAATTTGTTGTTAAAGTATGCTACTGCTTCCTCTAAGGAGGTGTTTTAGAAAAGACCACTTACATGAGTTTAGTTCTTGTTGGAATTTGGCAGGGTCAAAGTTTTTATTGTTTCTAACCTTTCTGAGTAAGGGTTGTTGGGAATTAATGGTTTTGTGCTTAATTACATATGTGAGAAGGTGATCGCTTAGGCCATTAAGGAGGGTACCAGAGGTGTACAGTTAGGGGTGACTGTTTATGAGTACCCAGTCAAGTATACTTTCTTTTTGGTTGGGTTTACCTATCCTGGTAGGGGTGGATATGATTTGTGTAAATGCATGCAGGTTAATATGGGTGGTTGGGGATTCTAAGGAACAGGTGCCCCAGTCTATGTTAAAGTCTCCAAGTAGTAGGGTTTCTTGGGGGTAGTGACATGATAACCAGTGCAGGATATCTTCAAATGTAGATATATTGTTACCTGGGGGGATGTATATACAGATGATATTAATGCATTTAATTTTATTAAGTTGCAATTTGGTGGCAAGAATCTCAGAGTTATTAATCTGAGGAGGTTGTATTACATCTATGGTGACATTCAACTCAGATTTATAGAGTACAGCTACGCCACCCCCCCTTCCTCGAAGCACGATCCAGCCTGTGTATGTTGTACCCAGGTGGTAACACTTCATTGTCTTTAGTGTTAGGTTTTAACAAGGTTTCAGATAAACAGAGAATCTCAGGGGAGTGGACATCCAGAAGTGCATGCAATTCATGTACCTTGTTATTAATGCTTCTAATATTGAGATGACAGACTAGGAGAGAGTTAGTTGGCCTATTAATTGTAGGTTTGTAGCTTAGATTACAAGTAGAGGGGGTATATGTATCTGAATTGAGTGGGCCAGGGTTGGGGTGAATATCACCACCAAGTATTAGGTTGAGTCTATACTTGGTGATGAACTTCAGGAATTTGTTTATTAGTTTGTGGTAGTGTTTGGATATAGAGCTAATGTGCCTGGGGTTGAGATGTTGATAGACTGAACAAGATGTTGGATAGGATCTGGTACTGTAAGTATGGTTGAAGGTGGAAGGATTTACAGCTGGGGTGATAGTATGGCCTTTTGGGACCTGAAATCCCGTAAGAAACTGGTTTTCATACAAGGTAAGGAGGTATGGTGTGAACAAGAGGGGTGTAAACAAGAGGGGTAGTAATGAGGAGTATATCATTATATGTGATTCAGCTAGTGAGTGAAGGAACTGTTTTACCTGGTGATGCAACACCAGAAGATAGAGTGGTGAGGTAAAGGTACTGGAAGGGGGGAGGGGACAATGCCAGATGAAAGCTAATAGGTGCTATTAAATGTAGGTAGTCGAATAGGGGTGGGTGGAATTATCCCAGATGACAGCAGATAGGATCTAGAAAGTGGGGGAGTGGCTATAGTACTATAAATTTAGAGGTACTGGGGGCGGGAGGAAATTGGGGGCAGGGAGGGGAGTGAAGAGAGCCCGAGCGTAGCGAGGGCGAACGTAGCAGGGCTATTGCAGTCTACAAGATTTCCTACGGTGTCCTAAAGCTATAAGGTAAGTATTTCAGCTCTAATGTAAGAGTCAATTTACTGCAGTTACAGGGGAAGGAGGCAACCACTCAAGTAGAAACAAAGAGGCCTATGGCTGACCAATATGGTGACCTGCTTAATTACAAAGCACTGTAAGTGAAAGCTTAACAAATGCTTTTTGTGTGTAACCTACTCTGTTTAAATGTTGAGAGAAACTGATTGCAGTCCTGTAGACACCGTTTTGTAGGGAACTGTAGAGTTCAACTAGGAAAAGAGAAAAGCAGACATTCTAGGGTAAGCATGAAGACAACAACAGGCAGTTATTATATATTATACCATGATCCCCCCAAAACGTGCACGCTGATTGGCCAGCGTGCCCGTTGTAAATCGAGTTATACTAATGGAAAAAGGTCTGGTCGCCCGGACTTTTTCCATTAGTATAACTCGTTTAAACACTGTCTGCATGTTAAATGGGTTTAACATAGCGAGACAGCTTAAAATAAGCAACGGAGATCTCCGTTGCTTATTTTAAACTGTCTCGCCATGTTAAACCCATTTAACATAGCGAGGCAGTGTTTAAAACGGAGAAAGCAAGATCTCCGTTGCTTTTTGAATCGCTATGTTAAATGAGTTTAACATAGCGAGACAGTTAAAATAAGCAACGGAGATGTCCGTTGCTTATTTTAAACTGTCTCGCTATGTTAAACTCATTTAACATAGCGAGACACTAAAAGCAACGGAGATCTTGCTTTCTCCGTTGCTTTCCACAACTCTGATGTACTGCGCGCAGGCACAGTACATCAGAACTGCCGCTGATGCCAGACATCTGCGGAAGGGCAGTAAACAGGCATTATACTATGCCATTATTTAAGAAAAGTAACAGTTTCTTTTCTTAAATAATGTCATGGTATAATAGCAATAACCGCCTGGTGTGGGTAATGCTAATTACCCACGGTTGGCTTTGTTTGGTTCCTCCGGCTTCGCCCTCGGGACCAAACCACGCCAACCGTGGGTAAATTTAGCATTACCCACACCCAGGCGTGGGTTATTGCTATAATAATGCATTCAGAAAGGTTTGGTGGGGGGGTAAAGTAGCATACTTCAGAATGAACTAAGATTTATACATAAGAAACCTAAGCAAGAGAGCAATGCAGTAAATAAACACTTGCCAGATTTTAAAGATATACCAGAAAAACTAAATCAATTATTCACAATAGTACAACTAGAAAATTGCCAGTAAAAGCACTTCAGGTATAGCTAGCCCAAGTTATTAAAGTCATAAAAGCACTTCTTCAATGTGTGTGTGTAATTTAAACATTAAAAAACACACGCAGCAAGGAGGAGCTCTGATTATACACTTTCTCTAGGTACAGGTTCAGTTTAAACACAAATATTACCACAGAAATTCAGTAAAGTCACTAGCTACTTATAGAGCCTCTGAAAAACAAAATAGAGCAGTCTGTGCAGAATCAGAATTTAGCAGCAGGTTATTCAGTTACACAAAAAACAGTAAAAGATCCATACAATGAAGAAACTTACACAAAGTCACACCAGGTCAGCCAAGGGGGGAAGAGAGAGGGAAATCCTAAGCACCTAGATTTGAAAATGATGCTTGTACTAAATTGTAGCAGTTTAACCTGTTTGAGGAAAGAGGGGGGTGGGGAAAAGAGAAGGCAGTGGGAGTGGTTACAGTTAATACCCTGATTGACTCAAGACACCACTCCAGAGATATGTTGAAATCTGCACTCAACACTGTGTTATTTGCACTCAGTACTTTAATGTTATGCACTCAGCACTGTAATTTCACTTATGTTTAGCAGGAAAGACAGACCAACAGTATACAATTTTGGGAATATTTACAAGGGTTGCTTGTTCAAATGTCAGGCTATTGCAGTTTACAAGGTTTCCTATGGTGTCCTAAAGCTATAAGCTAAGTATTACAGCTCTAATGTAAGAGTCAATTTACTGCAGTTACAGGGGAAGGAGGCAACCACTCAAGTAGAAACAAAGAGCTCTATGGCTGACCAATATGGTGACCTGCTTAATTATAAAGCATTGTAAGTGAAAGCTTAACAAATGCGTTTTGTGTGTAACCTGCTCTGTTTAAATGTTGAGAGAAACTGATTGCAGTCCATTAGACACCGTTTTGTAGGGAACTGTAGAGTTCAATCTGTTTAAATGCTGAGAGAAACTGATTGCAGTCCTGTAGACACCGTTTTGTAGGGAACTGTAGAGTTCAATCTGTTTAAATGTTGAGAGAAACTGATTGCAGTCCTGTAGACACCGTTTTGTAGGGAACTGTAGAGTTCAATCTGTTTAAATGTTGAGAGAAACTGATTGCAGTCCTATAGACACCGTTTTGTAGGGAACTGTAGAGTTCAATCTGTTTAAATGTTGAGAGAAACTGATTGCAGTCCTGTAGACACCGTTTTGTAGGGAACTGTAGAGTTCAATCTGTTTAAATGTTGAGAGAAATTGATTGCAGTCCTGTAGACACCGTTTTGTAGGAAACTGTAGAGTTCAATCTGTTTAAATGTTGAAAGAAACTGATTGCAGTCCTGTAGACACCGTTTTGTAGGGAACTGTAGAGTTCAAACAAAGTCACACCAGGTCAGCCAAGGGGGGAAGAGAGAGGGAAATCCTAAGCACCTAGATTTGAAAATCTTCCACATCTTTCACATGTTGCAAACTAGTCACAGAGCCTGCCAAGAAACACGCAGCAACACTGAGGGACTTACAGGAATGTCTATCAAGTACTGACTGTGCAATACCTGTGTCAACAATTACCTGGACTCTGCATAAGTGTGGCCTATGGGTTAGGATAATCAGATAGAGTTGTTCCACAGGAGACATCATCCAGGGCTCTCTACAGGTAGCATATGCATGACATCAGGTCTCCCAAAGGCATATATTGCAATGTTTAATGGTGTACCGATACCAAGACTGAAACTTACAGACAGTATTAATAAAGATACATGTGCTGCACAAGCAACACCTCACTCCACCTCAGGCCCACCATCCCCATCTGTACCTTGCTGGTGCCAGTGTACACCTTTAGGTTTGGTGTTCATTAGCAGGAACTAGGCCGGTAGACATGGTGTTCTGAATTTGGGACACTGCAAAATGACCCTCGTGTGGGACCCATAGTTGTCAAGTATCTGCAAAAAGGCTGAGGATGGGGAGGGGTGTCATCCTGAAACACAACAGTGAACTGAAGCATACATCAAAAGCTCACTAAATATGGCTGTATCTGAACACATTCAAGGTCATGCATTGTGCCAGACATAACCCTGACCCCACAGCAATAGTGAAGGCACTGTGTGACCTCCAAGGGCTGTGCACATGAGCTGACCTTGCAATCTGGCAGAAGTGGAGGACATCTGTAGAGCAGAGAGACCAAATAATGGAAAGTGAAGGTGGGCCATGGTAGTATACTCCTTCCAGGAATAGTGACTGCTGTAGTTCACTTAGGTGCTGCAACAAACCATCATGTTAAGGGTGTGCACACTTATGCAACCCACATATTGTATGCATCTCAATCAGCATCTGCACAACTAACACATTTGTTTGATACTGCATTTGATTGCACAGTCCATATGTCACATATCAGGTGTGTGCAATGTTAACATATGCAGCATTGAGGCCCCAATGGCATATCAGGGAAGAGTGTGGCATGTCAATAAGGGAGTGTACACTCCTCATAGCCACAGTAAGCTTTGAAGGTTGTCAGTGTAATTGGATTTTGTTGCTCATACATGCACTGCTGATGATGAGATCTGCAAATCAGATGTCAGGCACTATTGACATCTGTCCTCATATCAACCCAGGTACATGTCAGACAAACACATAGGGGCTGTTAGCAACAGAGAAAACATAGCTGCCACACATATACACATTCAGCAATGGTGTGTACATGTGTGAGGTACTGTGCACAGTACATGCCAGGGTGCTGATCAGGTGCACAACAATACTGTATACATGGGTGCAGTGTGTTCCAGGGGAAGGGGCATCACCTACTAACACAACCCATGCATCACAGAGATGTATAATGCTGGTAACAGGGATTTCTTATAGGTACAGTGCATGCTGTTGAATGCCATATGTCATGCATGTTGACAGTTGGTAATGAGAGGTCTGTGTAATATCTTTGTGCCACCTCAACTGTAAATGTGTGTGTGTGTGTGTGTGTGTGTGTGTGTGTGTGTGTGTGTGTGTGTGTGTGTGTGTGTGTGTGTGTGTGTGCATGTTTGTAGAGATAAGCAATGGTGTACAGGTTCCCCTCACAGGTAGCAAGGTGGGTCAGAGCCCCTCCTGCAGGCAAACTGATGTTAGTGTCCATACAGACTCTGACAATGATGATAGGTATGGTGAGGTACAGGTGGGGTTGTCAGGGGCTGAATCTGTGCCATCGATTGACATCCTACTATTATCCGCACCATCCCCGCACACAGTCACATTGCCTTTTCATACCCCATCACCAGTGAACATAGAAGAGGGACAGTTGGTGGGTACTGGCATGGGACAGGACAGTGTAGTGACTATGGCAAGTGTGTCTGTAGGATGACTGGTGAGGTACCACACAGGCAGATGTACATGGGTGCTCATAGGAGGGATTCTGGCTATCATGTCCCTGGCAGGAGTGCCACAGCAGGTGTCACCAGATGCATGTTTCGGGCTGTCATGGAGGCACAGGCATGTATGGAACATTATACCAGACAGAGTCTGAGGCTTCAGAGAGCTACTCATTCTGCTGCTATTGACAACATCCGTGATTTTGCAGGTGCCACCATTATTTTGCAGAAGTCCTGGATAGATGGTTGGGTGAGATGGTGGTAACCCTCGACCATGCAATGCCTGTGTTAGAGCATATGCTGGGAGTAGGGTGGCAGCCACGTGGATGTAGGTCAGCAACACCAACAGGTGGAGGCCTACGTGGATGTGCAACAAGTCACAGACACTTCTGTAGTGGCAGTACCAGCACTGCAGGGGGGTGCTGTCCACACCACAACACAGCAGACCATGTGCACATGGCCCTGGCCGGTACCAACAGGGACTTGGATCCAGCGGACATTTGTCTTCATCAGGGGAGGTACCATATCTGGCCTTATACCTGGTAGTGCCAGTGGAACCCCTGGCAGGCACAGTTCTCTTGTCTATGGCCAGAGATGATAAACTGTACACCCTGCCATGTATGATCTGCAGCTGCCCAACAAACCCCTGTATAGGGCAGCCACATGGCTGAACTGTGTGCATACACACACACACACACACACACACACATCACCAGCACAGCTAAGGCAACTCCATGCCTACACACACCACATCTGCACAGCCTAATTAATAATGAAACACCCTAACACACACACACACACACACACACACACACACACACACACACACACACACACACACACACACACACACACACAATGTCAAGCAAATGGTTCAGCCTAGGTTTCTGGCAAACCCACAACACACCCTGTGCATATGATGATACCTGTGCTACATCCCTGTCAACCATAACATCGATGCAGTGACAAGCTAATATGGTTCTGATGCACAGGGTAAATGTACTAAGGTGTAGCAATGTAATGCTGTGTAACATGTTTTCAGCAGGAAATTTTAATGCTTACATGTCAGGATGCGTAGCTGTCCAGCCATGATGCATTATAGCTGTTATTAACATTGACTGATAGTGGTCTCCATAATGTATTCAGTTTGTGTTGTAGGTGTCTATGTGTCAGCAGGATGTTTGTCTGCTGTTGTTTCCTACAAGGGATACGGCACTGTGGTAACACATTGACTGTGTCATATCCTGGAAACAGCTGAACACAAGTAACAGGTCTGCATAACACTTACTGCATGTGCCACATGGCTGATAAGTCTGAGGGGTGTATACAGGTCAGTGCATGGTGGCTGATGTCAGCAGCCCTTCTTCAGTGGGCAATGGTAAGTGTACTGGGTGGCACACACCACATTTGTGTATAACACACACACATGCAGAGGATTTGGTGTTGATGCAATACACAGAAAATACTGTACACATGGATGTACTTAATTTAGCAGTGAACACATTTCAGCCTATGTAATTCCACCAAGACAAAATAGGCAAAATATCACATCAGTAAATAATCAGTCTGCTACTTTGATGTCATTGACGATGGTACTGGCAGGGTTTATGTCCCCTTCCCCAATGTAGTGCAATCCTGGAGTTGGTAAACATAGGTGTGCTGGTGTGGGTGGCACAGGCCTCCACTTTGGAGGATGTGAGGTGGTGTAGAGCCGCACATAGTGTGAGTGACAACTACTTAACCTGTTAACATAAACTGTACTGTATTACAGCAGACAAAGTGGGGGAATACACACAACAATAACCCCAATGAGGGTGGTTGTGTCCACAACATCGACAGACAACTATATATATCAGCTCCAGTATCATTGTACAGCTATACAGTGAGGAAGAGGGCATTTACACATCTAATACTAGTTTTTATGGAATGAATTTCCACAAGATGATTCCTTTGAAATGTTAGCATTTGTCAGTCATTTCTCAGACAGATGACATCCTGGGACATGTATTTTCTGAAAACTGAAGTAGATCCCTTCACAGATACACACACTTAATTGGCAATACTGACAGTTGAACCCCTACCTAGGTACTTATTGCTACTAATGTTTTTGGCCTTAATTGCACACACCACACAGCTTTTAGGATGAGGTGTTTCCCGAGTTGCTTGTTAAGTGAGGAACATCACCAGGCCTTGTATAGTATGGTAATGGCGGATGTACTGGGTGTTAATGAAAAGTACATAGTATGACATACTGTCATATACACATTGACAAACACATAACAGTCATAGACACATCTGAGAGACCTGTATAACTACCTTGTCATTGAGTCCATTCTGTTACAGATAATTTGCACACAGCAGATGCATCATTGGTCTGGATAGGGTACTCAGTTACCTGTATGGTTGATGGTGACAGTGGTCCTCATACAGTGGATGTTGGGACATGTACTGGGGGTACCATGATGTAAAGGTAGTATACCCAGCACCCACACTCCACATTTGATATTTTACTCACTGAAACCCATGATAGTACTCTGACATACTCACAATCACATATTAACCAGGACTGCAATACAACTCCTTGTCTATCTCATCAGTGCTTCTTCAGGGATACGCATTTATTGCACATGCCACAAAGATAGTAGGGTGATGATTTGTCATGGATCTCCTAATATCAGCAACATCACTATCCCTTATACTGTATGGTCAGGTGTATTGTATTAGGAGAATGTGGCCTCAGAATGCTGTATCCTACAAATATACACACTTGCACACATACACACACTTGCCAGGACTCAGAGGGCAACCCATGCCTATCTACCCAATTGTACAACAGTGTTGTGGTGGTACAGCATGCTCCAGGTAGCCCATAGGGTGAAGAGTGTAACAAGGTGCAGTTAATGTCCATTATAGTAGCAGCCATTTCAAACTATGGCAATGGGGGTGTAATGTGTAAGATAGTCCTCAAAGGTATTATCAATTGCAAGTTTACAAACACACAGGCACTGTTATTTTCAGCAATGCACACTGACACATTTGTCATTACTGGGGACCATATGGTGCAGGTGTTCCTAGGTGTGTACCAGGATATTGTCCATGGAGAGATGAGAAGAGTAGGGGATGTGGGTACAGTGGTATCATGCCACCTGACATTTTTCAGTAGGCCATCTATCAACTGATGCCATATGAATGATTCTCAAGGTGACAGTTAAATGCAACATCCAATCATCTGGTTGTCTCTTGCAAAGGGCCAGTGAGGTGCTCCAATTGACTTTTATGCAACATATAATACATAACATGGCCAGTGTCTGGGTTGGAGACCTGTACCCAAGCATGTTCTGTTGACTGTGTAGTCAAGTTGAGGTATCCGTGGCAAGTGGTGCATACAGGGTGGTGTTTCCTAGCTCTGGCATTCATATCACAGTTGGCCAGACATGTCAGTTTCAGTCAAGCATAGACTGCCTGTAAGCAGCCAAGATGGATACCTGACGTCTGCACATCTGGACAGACAGAATTCTGCTAGCCAACAAGTTATGCATTAGGATTAATGTTTTGAGAGATAGACGTCTGTCACTGATAAGTATGCCACTACTACATGACAGCAGCCCTCAATGACATGTCCTATACACATAGTAGTTCACAGTTAATATCCACATATCAGATCAATATCCAGTATCCAGTATCAAGTATTTAATAACACACAGCTCACACATCAAGAACATCATAGTCAGTACTCAGAGTCCAGCTTTGCATGCAGGGGTGTATGGTTCGAGACTACAATCTGCAATTTATTCTTACTTTGGAAAGCACTATTAATAGTAGTAACATAATGATACAATACATGCAAGTGTGACTGCATATAACCTGAGATACTACCCATGTATGAAACACATGCAAAAGGAAAAGTTTGTTGTACTAGCCATATATACTCAGGTGTCCCAGACAGTATACTCACACCCCTACCTACTGTAATGACAGCATATAGAAGCATGTTATGTACATGGAATAGAATACACTTATTAAAGATGTCATTGCCATGCTATTTCATCAAACTGGAATATGATCACCGGTTACCAGGGCTGAGCCATGCTTAACAGATGTAAGCATTGCTTAAATTTAAATCCTAAGCAGATTTGCGCACTGGTAAGCATAGCCTGCACAGTGTAAGTGTCTTTTCATTTAACCATACATTAGCAGTGCTTACCATTGGTCAAACCCATTCAAACCCACTATAGCTACAGCAGTTAACCACTAAGACATCACAGCTGTGAAAACAGCTGCTATTTTTTCCAATGTATCTGTCAGTGCACATACTGAATAGTAGTGAACAACTGCTTTGACTTCTACTTTTGTGTAGTACTTGTTAGTGAAATTAGTGTTGAATCAGTATGTTGTTATATCTAAATATACACATATCAGTTAAATATGGTGTGATACATCTGGGAAGTTATATACAACAGTCATGTTTACGAATAACAGGGATATTGATATATATTTACATATGTAGATATATGTATACATGTAAATACACATATATATATATATATATATATATATATATATATATATATATATATATATATACACAACAGTCATGTTTACACATAACAGGGATATCGATATATATTTACATATGTAGATATATGTATACATGTAAATACACATATATATTTTATATATATATATATATATATATATATATATATATATATATATATATATATATTGATTTGTGTGTGTACATCTATATATATATATATATATATATATATATATATATATATATATATATATATATATATATATATATATATATATATATATATATATATATATATATATATATATATATATATATATATATATATATATATATATATATATATATATATATATATATATATATATATATATATATATATATATATATATATATATATATATATATATATATATATATATATATATATATATATATATATATATATATATATATATATATATATATATATATATTAGACACTAAAGGCATGTAACAGCATGGAGTAACAGACACCAGTGCGAAACTCCATACCCACAACCAATCTGAACACAGTCACAGTCACATTATGGTAAGCCTAAGTAATATTACAGTATATGAACTGTGTGATCAAAACCACCCTCATATGGGCCACTCACAAAATAACCCTACATATACTGGGCCAATACACAGTGTAGTCTGATGCCTGACTGTGGTATGTGACATGTCTCAGTCTGGCCCTACAAACATGTACGCTGATAGGGTGCCATAAACTGGAGCAGCATGCAACTTCAGATAGAACAGGACCAAGAACAATGACATCTACCACAGTCTGTACACAGGCCAAGTAACATTATCACAGTACACACTCTGTCAACAATCAGCATAAGTACACAGACCTCACTACTGTACACACCACAACATAATTTCCAGGTTTTGTCCTAAAATATAAGATATCTCACTGGCTTGTTATCAGGTATGATGTTTGTAAATAATGATGTACTGTACATATGCACCTCTTACTGCATGACATATGGAAAAAAGGTGACAAACTTGGGGGACAGAGACACAAACACAGGGCCAGTATTGAAATATTACTGTGATAAACTGAGAAATGTCCTGGTGTAACAGGGTTTGTTGTGACATATCTCTTCTGAGGGATATGAAGTCAGTAACTCACATAGATGTCACCATGTACTGACTGCAATCATCAGAGTATGCTACTGCATATCTAAAGATAGGAAATGTGTGAGTAACACAACGAATGTAAGTCTCCAAACTCTGGGCAGTCTGCAGATAGCCCTACTGGTGAGAGTTTCCTCAACCACATAACACTGTCATACCAGACTTTAAATCATGTAGAACAGCCATATCCACACAAACCCTGTTAAACCAACATTACTTAAAATGTAGAACAGCAGTACTTACATTCTGCTCCCATGTCTGGAACATCCACCTCCTGTTTGTTGGCCTGTCTCCACAGTGTATGTTGTAAGAGGTATTTCCAACTACCCACTGTGGTGCTATTTGTCAAACACCCACATGAAATCCTGCTCACAGTGTAGGAAAAAGGCTAACACCCACATGAAGTGCTTATTTATAGGAGTGCGTTTTCATGCAATTGTCTATTGGAATGATATCACAGCTGTTCCACATGTAATTAGCAAGTGAGGGACTGCAATTTGAGCACAGGCCATCAGCTGATCATGAGCATTCCTTACAAAACTCAAGCTGCTGCTTATGCAAAACAGATGTACATTTCCACATCCACCAGAGAGGGAGAGAGAGAGAGAGAGAGACAGAGACAGAGACAGAGACAGAGACAAAGTAAAAAGGAAGGGTGTAAGAGAGTAAGATCTAAGTGTGTTTGTGTATGATCTGTGGGTGGAGAGTGGTATCTGGGTATTATAACAGTTGCCTATATTGTTTACTAACTCATACTGTCACATAGTATTTGCACATGGTTGTACACATTTATGGCTGAGGAATGTGTACAACAACCTCTACAGTGTTTGCAAACTGTTGGTCTTGTAATGTGAACAATGGGACATATAGGTCCTCAATATAATGATGTAGCAACACCCACATTGCAATGGACCATGTCAGTACACAATCACCCACACAGGATACTGATGATGCATGTACAAACACACACTTATAAGTACTGAGTTTCAAACCCCTACCTGACTATGTATTGCTATTATAGTGTTACGCAGTTATTGCACGCACCAAGGAGCTTATATGTTGGAGAGCCGTCCAAAGGTATCTTTGTAGGTGAGTGACATCAGCAACAGTGCTAAAGGAGGGATAAGGGAAGTGTAGTACATGTGAATGTCCACAAAATCAGGTGTCAATGGAGACACGCACACACTCTCTCAGGGAAACACACACATTATCACAGTTGGCAGGATCAGGTTTAGAACCCTTACCTTACTAGTTTGTTACACTACAGTCTTATGCAGTTATCACAAGTACCATAGAGCTTATATAGTATATAGCAGACACATGGTCAAAGGGTTATTTCAAGGTGAATGGCATTAGCAGGCATGCTAACGTAGGGCAATGGGAGGTGTAGTGATTGTGAATGGCTTCAAAATCATTAATCTCCACACACAAACACACACACACACACACACACACACACACACACACACACACACACACACACACACATGCACTTGCCAGTACTGAGATGCATAGGTTCATTGCTTCACAGGTGTGTAGTAGGTGAATGGACCTGATGGCTGTACAAGTCTAGGCAAAGGGAATACCTTGGCATCAGGCCACATGACAATAGTCTCCAGTGTGGCTTAGGGGTTTACTCTCTCTAAAGTGGTCCCCACAGGTGGGTATTGTATTCAGCATCTGCTCATCTGCGTTACTATTGCGGGTGGCCAGTGATGTGCACTGCTTCCCATGTATGTGATCTATATTCCATAACATGGACAATGTCTGGGTTGTGCACATGTCCCACATGCATGTTCTTTGACATGTGGAAGTGTACTTGAGGTCTCTGGGGCATGTTGTGTGTACAGATTGCTATCTTCTGATGTGGCATTCCTGACCTCATTTGGGGAGACCTGGCTAGGGAACTGAGGTCGTGCTTGCACCTTCATTAACAGCATGATACAGGTATTCAGTAGAGTTAGTGGCATCTGTCCATACAGGGCATGTGTATAAGGCATGGTATTCCCTTTGTGGGTTACATTTGCAGACTTTACAGTTGTTGCAGGCATCCAGTGGGGAATATAGCTAAAGGACCACTGTAAGCATTTATTTACCTACTGTAGGGATGAAACAGAGTGCCATGTCCTTTTACTTGCTGGATAACACACACTCAGTTAGGAGATGATACACATTGCAGTACTTTCTGATGTCAGTGGCACTGTTGTGGTCAACAGGCATGTAGTCCACTGCAATCACACCATGGTTACTATCTGTGAGACAATATGCAGGGAACTACCAATATAGTGGTTGTTGCCTAGCCAAGTGTGTTTTTGTGTGAGACATGGTTGGAGAGTGTTCTCTGAGTAATACAAGGGTTGCCTATATTTTTCACTGATCCATAATTTCACATGTAGGGCTATGGATTGCCTACACCAGCCTCTCTGGTGTTTGACATCTGTTGTCCTTGTAATAAGCAAAACCTGCCCCACAGTGCATCCTGTTATTAAACAATCACAGCAACCTCCACACAGGATACTAATGACAGACACACACACAGGCATACACACACACACACACACACACACACACACACACACACACACACACACACACACACACACACGCACACACACACAGTTGCCAATGCTGAGATTCAGCCCCCTACCTAGGTATTGCTATTACAGTGTACAGAATTTATCACATGCACCAATGAGCTTATAGGATGGGTGTTGTCCCAAGGTACTTCTAAGGTGAGGAACATCACCAGCCCTTGTAAATACTGGCATTAGGTGATATAGGGGTTGAGCGATCCCCAAAATAATTTTACCCTAAACACACATTTACATTTTTCAGGGGCGAGGTTCAAACCTTTATCTAACAGGCTTTACGGGCCATTATGTCACACATTTACCACATGCACCACTGACATGACATGCTTTAGAGTTGGAAACAGGTACTTGTAAGGTGGATGATATCTGCAGGACTGCTAAAGTCAGGCTCTGAGATGTGTACTGGCTATAAATGGGGCCAAAATCTTTGAAGTATACACATACATATGTACGCACACAAACAGTTGCTACAGATGAGATTCAAACCCACACCTTTGTAGTTACTGCTACTACATTGTTCCACATATATAGCATGTGCCATGGAGCTTATAGGGCTGACTCTCATCCCCAGGGGTATTCAAAGGTGACTGATATCAGAAGGCTTGCTAAAGTAGGGCAATGGGAGGTGTAGTGACTGTGAATGGCCTCAAAAGCATCAATCTCTACACGCACACAGAGTTTCACAGTTGCCATGTCTGGGATTAGAACACCTACCTAACTAGTATGTTATACTATAGCATTACACAGTTATTGCATGCACCACAGCGCTTATAGTGCTGGCCCTTGTCCAAAGGTTTTTTTCAAGATGACTGACATCAGCAGACTTGTTAAAGTAGGGCAATGGGAGGTGTAGTGACTGTGAATGGCCTCAAAATCATTAATTTCTATACACACACACAGAGTTTCACAGTTGCCATGTCTGGGATTAGGACTCTTACCTAACTAGTAAGTTGCACTATAACATTACACAGTTATCACACATTCCATGGAGCTTACAGGGCTAACCTTTATCCAAATGGATATTTCAAGGTGCCTGACATCAGCATGAGTGCTAACATGGGCTATAGGAAGTGCAGTGTGTGCTAAAGGGCCATACACCATTCCTCTGGAAACACACACAAAACACTCAGTCACACACAACTTTACATTTGACAGGACTGGGTATACAAATGCTAGATGAATACTGATTTGCACTTTCATGTTACACAGTTATCACAAGCACCACAGACACTATAGGGCTGAGGGCTACCAAAACAAATGTCTACAGTGATTGACGTCAGCACATCATGTGATATTGGCCAATTGGATGTGTGGTGGGTGGGACAGGACTCATGATGGCAATCTCTTTGTTACTGTCTGCCTCTCTCTTCCACACATCTGTGTGTGTGTATGTTTGACCCATTATAGTGTGTTGGCCTTGGATATGTGTAAGTATTCCTATCCAATATGTATGCAAAGCATGAATGGCGTACAATGTGGTGTGTGTGCACAGACATCTGTGACTGACAGATATGTATAGTCCACTGTTGTTGTCAGACATGGGCTTCATTTCTCTAAGTGTAGGAGTATGCCCAGTATGACCTTCTTTATTGATTGCGTGAATCCATTCCAGGTAGGTTGCACTCCAGTGCAGGATTTTGTGTTCTGCACCTACAACTAGCAACCTGTTTCTGCAGTATATCTGTAAATAGGTTGACAATATGGTGTCACAGTGGGCGAAAGATAGTGGGATACTTTAACTATTGTGTCTGTGCTGCTTGTGTTAGATGGTTATTGTCAGCAGAGATATTCAGATGTACTATTTTACACTGTGATGTATTATGTCATCAACTAATAACAGATATACTTATTTTCTCACAGTTATTTCCTGGGAAATGCAAGATGAATGAAGCTGTGTCCAGTATTGTGGTCTGCAGCCTACATATTCTTGAACACTCATGTCATTCTGAAGTGGTAGCTGCAGACTCTTGATGATGGATCTGTGCAAATGGTCCAGCACCTTGTTACTGTGGTGGCTGAGGATCCCCCTGCTTGTACATCTATTGACATAACAGAATGGCCATATCCTGCTGTGGCCATACCTCTCAGCTGTACAGATTCACCCGGGTTACCTAGAGGCAGGGCTCATATATCTGGTCAGTTCCTCTTCACATTGTGGTTTATGAGTGGGTTTGTAGCCACCCATTACTGGGTTTGCAGGCAGGGGTAGTATCTGCACACATCCGAGTTTCAGACTTCACACACTCCATGGCGTCCATGCTTCTACACCCCCCCACACTCAGTTATTCTATCCTCTTCCTAACATTATGTGATTGATATCTGCAAAATATTCTTATAGTTGTCCCTTCATCCTAGCATTATTTAGGGGTTGGTCCACAGTTCATGCAATAGGACATGGTGGGCATGCTACTGGGATTTGTCTACATGGCCTTGCATTTGTGTTCTGTGGACTGTATTATGTTGTTAGCTAGGACCCCATGAGATAACATACATTGACAGTACGGGTGATGCACAGGCCTTTGACAGAGGACTGTAGGGCATCTGGTAGTGATGCAGGCCATCTGTAACAGGCCAGTACTTTCTGTCATTCCTACACTTCCAGGCTGTGAGCCACTGTATTCCCCTGAGGTGACAGGGCAAGTGTCCGAGGTGTTAATGGCAATAGTTCCTTTCCATATTAATCCATTGGTCTGGATGCTGGCAGGGTGCTGTTTACAGCTATGGAAACAACTGCATGGGACCCCTCTTCAGCATGTTGCATTCTGTGGGTATTCCCATACAGAAGTGGGGGTCATACTGCACTCATTCCCAACAGCAGGGATATGACCTGTGATAAACCTGTGGATGATGGGGTGAGCTGAGTGCATGTGTGATATGGAAGCTTCTTGCAGCTGACTCACAGATATACCTGGGACATTCCCCTTATGCTGCCTTGTGGGTGGACATAGGTAGTTTCTCATTACTTCATAACTGCGCCTTTTGTGGTCTGCCAGTGACTGGCCAGACTACATCAGTATTTCATACTACACTGACAACTAATGTGCTGCAAACCTGTATGTACAGTTCCTAAGATATGTGCAGTTGACAGTTACATTTTATGTACTCTGTCTAGGGTACTTCCACCTGTATACTGTGTGTATGTTTGGGCCCACATTCATGGCATGTCCATCTTTCAGATGGTGACAGATATTGACATTCGAACAATGAGTATGGATGACTGCTGAATTGGGTCTTGCTGGGATGCATTGTGGTTCGCACTGCAGTTGTCAGAACATGGCCCTTTCATCGACAGTACAGGCTATAGCCCACCGGGACACAAGCCTCCATGCCTATATGCTGACCACTTCCGCACAATATGCAACACACAACAACCTAACACACAGGACGCCTGCATATTATACACATGCAACAATCTACCCTGTAAATTGGGCCAGCTCAGGAAATCTGTGCTCCACTGTTATTAACCCCTCTCATACATGTTACTGCATTTCTACATAGGATAGTGTGGGGGGGGGCACACCTGACAACTTTAAACATTTGCTATGAATGTACTGGTATTTCAGGTACTCTGTTGGCTTCCATTTCGTTTTGTATTCTGACCTATCATGCAGACTAGAGGCATATCAGTAGAGTACAGATTTTAGGTTTTATTGACCTACATTTCAGTTTTAGACTTCTTACCCTGCAGAACTAACATACAACTGCCTGACCTGTTGTAGTCTGTCTGTGTAGGTCTGGAGGGGGCTGTTCTCCATTGCCATTAATTGAAGGCCTTAGCACAGCCTTTCTTTATGGTAATCTACACCTGTCCTGCTGGCTGCAGCTGTTGTTGGGTATGTGAACCTCAGTGACATGCATTTGTGTGTCCTATGGACACACATTTCAGCCACCACATGTATTGCAGTGGGATTTGTCACCTTGTCTTTTACTGCTTACTTTGTTGACAGCAGTATTTGTTATGGATTTCTTGCTGCCCATATAGGTGTCCACTATCTGCTGCCATCCCATTCAGTCACCTGGTTCCCTTGCATGCTCACATCCATAACATAGCTACAACTAGCAGAAGATACTACTCCATTCAGCAATTGATAGGAAGAGTGACTTAACTTGTGGCTGTGCCAGCATTGAGGATGGTGTTGGAGGGCTCACTATGTCGGATGCATATAGTACACTCCCTATACATGGTAAAGCACAGGTAGTGTCATGTTTGGCATTCCTTTTACTGTATGTGCGAGTCAGAGAGAGGTGTCATTCCTTGGGTTCCTACCATGTCAGTGTATGTGCTATGCGTTGCCTCTTTGCCAAAGGCTAGGCATACTGGGCACACCTCCTTCTGCCTACAAGAGCAGGCTCAGGTTGTTCTTCCTCTGAGTCACTCTGTGCCTGTGCTGGCCTTGGCAATGGTGGGGGGCTGTGTGGTCCTGCCCCATGCTGTTACTGCTGCAGCTGTTTCCGCAGGATCTTATTGTGTAGCATGGCACATACAATGAAAATTTGTGTACATGCAGCTGGAGAGTACTGCAAGGCTCCACCAGATATGTCCAGGCACCAGAACCGTGACTTGAGCATCCCAAACACATGCACTATTATGATTCTGGTTTGTGTGTGTGCCTCATTATGGAGTTCTTGTTCAGGCGTGTGTGCATTTCTGATGGATGTCATCAGCCACGGCTTCAATGTGTAACCAGCATTCCCCACTAGGTGGCCATATGGGATGTCCCCACTGGCAAATCTCTGGTACAGCTGTGTCATATGCCAGATGTGGGAGTCTTGATAGCTTCCAGGGCTGCCAGCACACACGTTCATGATAATGCCCTGGACATTGCACATGACATGGCAGTTGATTGTGGGGAAGTTCTTGTGGTTTATGTAGACCCTACCCTGCTCACCAGGTGGTGCTTTGATGTGTATGTGCTGCTGTCTGTAGCACCCACTACCTCAGGATATTCTGCTATTTGGTGGAATAGATGCATATTGCTGGTCAACGTGCATGCAGGAATAGTGTAGGAGAGCTTGTGCACATCCCATGAGCTCATTCATGGATCGCTCATCTGCCATATTGCGTGCAGCCACTCTTGCACTATTCCTGCACACCGTGCAGAGCTTGCTGAATCCTGGGGAAAAATAGCATTGTTGCTTTAGGTCAACAAATTTAGCTGACATGGTATTGTATTCCACAAAAATGCCAGCTGTTTGTCTTGTGCTTTGTGGTAGCTACTTTAACCATATCACTTTCAATTTTATACTGTAAACAATATTACATTTGTCTGGCTGTTGTATACAGACCATCAGCTTAATGGCTTAACTGGTAAACACCAGCCTAACCTGGGCTACCAAGCACATGCATGTGATTTTAAAAGGAAAAGAAGTCTGAAATACTTAGTGACTAGACAGGGAAACACCAAAATGCACTGCTTTTTTTTTTTTTTTTTTATAACATAAGTAAAAAATGATGTTGCCATACCATCACAAAAAATGTGCAAAATACAAACTTTTTTTTAATTAACTTATTTATCTTTTATGTGTAAGCAACCACGGATGAGCTACTTAGGACATACTACCAAATACTGACAGTTGAAAGGTATGCGTTGGCTCATTTGCACCTCCCAATGACTCTTTCAAAAGAGTATACTCCACTTAACATCACCAAGTTGACCAATGATGGTGACTTAATGGCTGCTGAGGCCAACCATGCAGCTGGAATGGGGTACAATAACTACTGCCTGACTAAACAATGCCACATCTCACAGCAGCATGTGCACCATGATAGCCACCCAAAAAGACATTAGTACCCTTCCTGACTAACCTTATAAAATCATCCACCCCACCTAACCACACCTTATCCCAATATATAACTTCATCCCCATGTAATCTTCCACTGTCCAACTTAACTCTGACTTAACTGTATACCCAACAAAGACAGCAGGGATCTCTGTACAAATAGGTCTGCTATACAGTAAACTGCAATTACACTGATGGATTCAGTATAAAAGGCAAAACCAGATATATATTTGCAGTAGAAGCTAGATTGCACAGAAAGAGATTTTATCAGAGGTGAGTCATGCATCAGATCAGGAGGTTACTTTGGTTGAAGGTCAGCCTGGAAGGACATTTTCTGACTTTTTTTCTGTCATTTAACTAGTGTGAAATAAATACATGTACCATTTCAGATTATTTCTTCAAAGGCTGCATGTTCTCATCGATAGATGTTACTCTGAGGAGTGTTTACACAGCCAACGGTAAGCACCCTTTGGAAACAGTAATAGCATTGTGGTATCAGGTCAAGAAAATAAGCAGGCATGGTTTTGCCTTTTGCAAAGATGCCAGCTGTTTGCCATGGGCTGTGTGGTAGCTACTTTAACCATAGCACTTTCAATTTTATTCTATAAGCCATATTAAATTTGAGTGCCTGCTATATACAAAGCATCATGTGTGCAGTTATGGGAAGTTACATGATATACATACCAAAGCTTTGGTGGTTTTGTCAGATAATTATATCTTAGTGGAAAGTGATGTGTTAATACAGAGGTTTAAAAAAGATTCCTGGCCTCCTTTCAGATGGGAGACGGAGATATTCAATAGATAGTCAAAGAAAGACTTGAGATAAGAAACTGATTGAAAGATTCACTACAGAAAGGAAATACCAAAGGGAACTGATTCTTAAGAGGGAAGTCAGTTCTGCTGTCACAGGATCAGTGCTAAGGTAAAAATATTTCTGACATCATTAATCACAGAACTGCAGAAATGAAAGAAGATGATTTTGTGAATAAGAAAATAATCTATAAAATGGTTACTGTGTTTAAATACAACAAAATGAGATTTTTTTTGTTACTTTAATAATATTCTGACTGGATCATAAAAGATGGCATAAACGTTTTTTTCTATCAAGTTTATGAGCCTGAAGTATGCTTGCATTAAAGGAAAGACCACAGATGTTTATACAAAAGTTATGACAAACGAAGATGATTTGCTTAGGGATGCAAATTTTCATTTAAAAAACATAAGTAAAAAAAAAATGTTAAATAAATAATGCTTTTTATTCAGTTGCTCTAAAAAGTAAAAAATAAGAAAGATGACTGAAAACTACAAAAGAAACACAGACAAGCTGATTTCAGAAAAACATTTGAGGTTGGTCTTACTGTTTCCTACTTCTTCTGCTACCTCTTTACCAGAATCAGCAAAATCAACCTGGAATGCTCTTCTGAAATGGGATTGTCTATGTTTCTTTTGCAGAGTTTTCAGTCTTTTTTACTTATATTTTTATTTTTTTAGTTTTCAAGTAAAATGCTACAGTCATTCTGCATGTATCAAAATTTATGAATAATAATCAATAAATATTACCCTAAATGTTTATTGACTGACTGATTGAGGAATGTAGGTGGGAAGTCATCAATGCAAGCAACACCTACAGCCAGTGGGAAGGAATCATTATGTAATAGAGAGTACTTCAGCACCCTGAACAACTCAGTGCATAAAGAAACGTGACTAAAAAGCATTCTATTTTTATACTTTTTAGTTTTTAAGCAAAATACAACAGCAATTCTGGCCTCAGCACCATGGACACATCAGTGAATCGAGTGTGTGTGTGTGTGTGTGTGTGTGTGTGTGTGTGTGTGTGTGTGTGTGTGTGTGTGTGCGTGCATGCATGTGTGTATGTGTGTGTGTGTGTGTGTGTGTGTGTGTGTGTGTGTGTGTGTGTGTGTGTGTGTGTGTGTGTGTGTGTAGAAAATGATGTATGGAGATGTGTGTTGTGTGTTTGGGAGGGGTGGAGGAAATGATGTACAGAGATGTGATAGCAGGCAACACATACACCCAGTGTGAGCCAATCATTATGCAATACACAGTACTTCAGTACCCTGGACAGCTCAGATGTAGGAACAGCAACCAATAGGAGAAACATGATAAAACCACAGAGGGACACCGCCACAAAGCCAGTTTCAATAAAAATTATAATAATAATAATAATAATAATAAGTCAATTATTTTATGAGAGGTAGTGGCAACTGGTCTGGAAAGTTGAGGGTGGTGATGTCATAATGAAAAAAAGGTCACAGTGAAAGGAAATGTATGGGAAGTGGGACAGTAGTTTACTGAAGATGCAGGCATCTTAGTGGTAGCAATGAAGAGGAATACAGTACTATTGAGCACAATATGAAAACGTCATCGGAAAGATGCATGCAAGACTGACTGTGACAAAGTCCTTTGCAACATGAATATGAGAAATCAAGCAGACGGCAGGAACTATGGAAATGTCATAATGATGTAAGGCATGGAACCAGTGGAAAACCTACCGACATAAAGGACAGTCAGAGTGCATAAACTGAATCTGTGTGAAATATATATATATATATACATTAGTAGAAAAATAGTGATACTGAACATCTGCCACAGATTGAAACACAGTCATGATCATTCACATGTGTAAATGAAAAATATATACACACATACCCACCAACACACACATGCATAGAAACACAGGCATGCACACTTTGTATTTATCATATCTCACACACATACACCAATGTGTCATATTTTCTGTTATAAGAAGAAATATGCACAAGTGCAAGAAAATCATTAACCTGATTGTGAATGATGTTACCTACACTGAGGCTGAAGATATAGCAAGCCTACTGGTCGATAAATTTAGCTCTGATTATACCCCCCTCTCTCCCCTCCATCTGTTCCTCAATATATACCTGAAAATGGCTCATCTCCAACTACCACACAAGACCAAGACTTAAAAGTGCTATCAAAAGCTAAAAATTTTGTATCAGTGGGTCCTGACAGTATCCCTGGATGCATCTTAAATAGCATGAAGCACAATTTAGTCACACACCTAACAACACTGTTCAGTGGCAGCCTCCATACAAGTTTTTTACCAAATGAATGGAGAACAGCTACAGCCATTCTCTTGCATAAGGGAGGATTGTCAACAGACCCAGGCAATTACAGACCCATACATCTGATCAGCTTCATATGTAAATCCATGGAAAGACTTACCATGGAATTAATCAATCAAGACATAGGAAACTTCCAAACACCAGACTAGCCTCAGTTTGTATTCATCAAGGGCAAATCATGCTTGCTCAACTTGGTGGCTTGTTTTTTTAAAAGGTCACCGAATCAGTGGAAAATTGTACACACCTCATACCCTAACCTGCACAAAGCTTTTGACACAATTCCCAACTCAGGCATACTAAAAAAGCTAAATAAAGCAGGAATAAATGATTATGTCACACACTGGATTGACAGCTGTCTCACAGATAGGATGCAGGCATCAAATAAGGGAAGTTACCTCCACAAAGAGACCATTCACCAGTGGAGTCCCACAGGGTTCTGTGCTGGGACCTCTCCTTTTTGGCATATATGTTTCTGAAGTAAAAGCCTACACCAAAAGGCTCTGGCTGACCTACGTTTGCACATGACTGCAAGATAGGAGTAGTCATTGAATCCCCCAAATGACTTAGCCATCCTGCAGTAGTTTTGTCTCAAATAAATAACTGGTTTCAAAATCATGGTCTGAATCTAAGCACAAAAAAAAATGCATTATTGCATATTTGGGAAGTCATCTACCCCAGGGAACTATCACATTGACAATATGCCCCTAAGTGCTGACCCAGTTGTTTGATATATGGGAACTTATGTGGACATTGACCGAACTTTTGACCAACATGTGTCTATTGTTGTAAGGCAGTCCGTCTATATTGCAAAGCTTGTAAATAAAGGGATTGTATCTAGATCTAGGGCTGCCATTGTCCCTCTTTACTCAGCCCTTAATAGGCCATTCATTGAATGTAGTGCCCTCTTTGGCGTGTATATATACACACTTACAGCAACTGGAATGCCCACAGAGAAACCCTATTAAAAGGATACATGGACCAACTCAAAGCCCTGTCATTATACTCAGTATCCTACAGACTGCTAAGAGGTGACCTGTGTCTGGCATAAAAGGCATCCTCCAACCCATTACAATATGGATTTACTATACATCAGCAAGTCAAATGGCATCAGAAAAAACTGATCTATGGATCTAAATCTCTTCTGTAACATCAACAGTTTGTTGGGTCAGGTATATTTCACAGAGGATATGCTGCTGTGAAATAGACTCCCCATCTGCATAAAACAAACTTCATCCTTGTCCATATTCAATCACAACTTAGATCTATGGATAGGAATCAGAAAACTTACCCTAGGACTGCCTCGAATAGATGCAGCTCCTAAATGATTTATCCAATACATGTGTCCCCTCAAATTATCTATGGCATGATCCTGGTTATTCTCATTAGGGGTAAGGTATACAATAGAAGGAGGAAACTAGTACAGAAAAGAGTAAAATCCCAAGAAGGGAAGACATCCCTGATCAGTATCAGCAGGAAACTACGATCTCTCATAAAATCATCCAAGACGAGCTTCGAAAGAAAAATTGCCAAGAACTCCAAAGATAACTACAAGGCATTTTTTAGCTATGTCAATAATCTAAGTGGCAATGCTCAGATCTGCTCAGAGTTAGTGAAGAATGGCACAAAATACACTGAACCGGCTGATATTGCCATCATCCTGGCAGACAGGTTCAGTGCAAATGTCACTCCCCTCTCACCCCTAAAAGGGCCCATAACCATAACAGAAGAATGTAGAGCCCCTGAAATCACAGACACTCAGGTTAAAACAGCCCTCTCCAAAGCCCAAAACACAGCATCAATGGGACTAGATGGTGTCCCAGGCTGCGTCCTACATGAGTTCAAAGATAAACTAACCCCTCACCTAAACACACTGTTCAAAATCAGCCTCTCCACAGGCTACGTACCCATTATGTGGCATACAGCAACGGTTATTCCATTCCAGAAACATGGAGCCACAACAGACCCCGGGAACTATCACCCTATAAGCCTGACTAGCTTGCTCTGCAAGGCTATGGAGCGCATCATCATGGAACTCATTAACAGAGACATTAGGAACCTCCAAACACTGGACCCTACCCAGTTCGGCTTTGTTAAGGGCAGATCATGCCTCCTAAACCTGGTGGACTTCTTTGAGACAGTTACCAAGTGTATAGATGAAGGAAAGGTGGTACACATAGCCTACCTAGATCTTGCAAAGGCCTTTGATACCATCCCCCACTCTGGTATTATAGACAAGCTCACTAGCCTGAACATAAACTCCTATGTCACAAGATGGGTTGCCAACTGGCTCACGGACAGAAACCACATGGTGAGAGTTACAGAAGCTAGGTCTGACTTTAAACCAGTTAGATGTGGCATTCCTCAGGGCTCAGTCCTAGGACCCCTCCTGTTCAGCATATACAGGAGGACTATGGCTGAGCAAGTTCACAGATGACTGCAAACTAGGGGCTATAATTGACTCTCCGGCTGACACAGACATCCTCCAAAAGGGTCTCACTGAGACGGATACCTGGTGTCAAAATTATGGCCTCCAGCTAAATGCCAAAAAGTGCATAGTCATCCCCTTTGGAAAAAACAAAGTACCCACAAACTACCACATAGGTTGTAGTCCCCTAAATACGGAAAATGTAATAAGGGATCTGGGGACCCAAGTAGATAGTAATCTCTCTTTTGATAATCACATTGCCAAAGTGGTTAGAAAATCCTTCTATGTGGTCCACCTAATCACAAAAGGGTTTGCATCCAGATCAAAAGAGGCCATTGTGCCCCTCTACTCATCATTCATCAGACCCATCATAGAGTACCACACCCCATTTGGGATGTACCTTACAAGACACCAGCAACAGCTGGAAAGACCACAGAAGTACCTCACCAAGAGGATCACTGGCCTCAAACAGATGCCCTATGCAGCTCAACTGAAGAAGCTCCATCAGTACTCGGTTGCATACCACCTGCTCAGAGGTGATCTCTGCCTGACATACAAGGCCATGTCCAACCCAGAATTGGTGGACATGCTTCACCTAAAGAAAACCTTATCCCCTTGAGCAATATGATCTAGGGATCTAAACCTCACCACAAGAATAAATAGGATGTGCTGGAGGGATAGATTCCTGTCCCAGAGACTTCCCATGCTTTGGAACAAGATTCCAATCTACATTAGGCAGAGCTCCTCGCTAACACTCTTCAAGAGAAACCTTGACGAGTGGATGGGAAACAGAAAGTTTACCTCTGGGATCACTTCAGTGGCTCTGCTGGACAGAGGCACAGGGAACTAATCTAAGGGGGCGGTGAAAGCCAACACACTCTGGCTAGCCTTATCAATGCTTTCGGGCAGATAGCTTATTACCTACCTATGAACTTATGAACCTATAAAATTATCGACCATGAGATGGGTAAGGCCCATCTATAACCAAATGGGATAAGTTTTTTCAAGCACAAAAAGGGAAATTGTCTAGGCTTAAAATGGTCTGCAAGGGCAGCTAGTCTAGTACTTACTTATGAACCTATGAAAATGCACACAATACATACAATGCATGTTCAGAAGGAATTTTGACTGCTGTTACAAAACTATAAATTATGAAAGAAAGATAAGAATCATAACATGTCCTTTTGTTTTACCTATCAGTGAAGCATGCATAGGCAGACATGTTTTTGAAGGTAATAAGCATTTACATAACAAATCATAGAATAACAAAGCACACACCACTGCCTAGGTAGTGTTTTAGCATTCATGCTTTAACGGCTACTGTCTCAGCCACATGTTTTAAGCATATTCAACAATGCATTGGCTCTCTAAGCACATTTTTGAGATGCCGGCTTCATTTTCTGCATTGCAATTCATTTTGTCAGCATCCTAGAATGCAATTTGCTGTTTTTGATTTTTACTAGCAGCCAGCAACATGATTTGGTGAATTCAGTATTACCAGTAGACGGAACATAATTTGGTGTGCATCACATTACCTGCATGAAATGAATTCCACTTTTTTTACCTGTGAAGTTGTATACCTGTTCTTCATTTACAAATACTGTCTATCCCCAATTGTACTATTGCTTCCCAAACTTGAAATTATAAATTGTGGTACTGTATGTGTGGCTTCCCACAATGCTTCTGCATTGTTCACAAAGTATATGAATCTCACCTATCTTAATAAAGGCCATTAAAGGAGCCTACATAATAGTGATCTTTAAGCTAACTTCACTGTACTAATCCTAACATCACCAAAGTAAGTATGACATTGTCAAATAATGCCACGCCAGCAGCACATATTAAGGATATTCATCACAGAACATTTAAAATTCTTTTCAGAGAAACAAAATATAAGTGCTTCTTAGTTAATGAGATAACCGGAGATTGCATTCTATTTCCTAGTCAATTTCCTTTATCTTTACTCTTTTCTTATTTTGCAGATCATATATTTTACCTTTTTCTCGATTTCTCCATTTACTCTTCTTCAGCTTTTCTCTCCTTCCTGTATATGTTTGCAAAAAGGAGATATATCAGTGAATAAAAACAAAGGAATTTCTAACTGTGGTGAAGCTATTTTCTTCTCATTGTGTTCCTGTCTCTCATGGTTCCTCGTAAATGTTTCCATGATGTATCCTTAATTGATAAAATATAGTATGTTAGTATATTAGTTATTTTCTATGTAAACCTATCCAATTGTCTGAACTTCACTGTGCATTGCATGCTCATTTTATTACTAGTTCATTACATTGCATCTACTTGTTAGGTCTCTTCTATGTGATCTCTGCACTGAATCTGAAAAAGGTCCATTTGAGTCAATGCTCTACTCCAATAAACCAACTAAAATAAATACAATAAAAATAAACAACCCTACTAAATTGCAGCCATACAGCTATACAGCAGAAAACAAAGTAAAATCAGTAGACTCAACATTTTCATTGGGGAAAGAGGCAGTTTGTTAGTACATACTCCTGGTGACCTGAGGTCATTTAGTTGCTTTACTGCCAAGGAGACAGTCAGAAGGGAATGAGAAGTCTATGTCTGCTCAGCTTCCTTAGAGGAATGGTCTGGGGGAAATCTAACTTTGGAGACAACACCCAGGGATAATTGGGAATGAGTTCCCTATGTACATGTTCCCATAGCAGCACTTCTTAGGAATCGTGAAAGGGTGGAGTAGATGGGATCATCCACACCTAAACCCTGCATGCTTTCATTGATGCCAAAACCCTGCACACTTCTGCTGCACGACAATTGCACAGTCGCAAGAAAAAGGTAAGGACAGAGCAAAATAAAAGCAGAAAGGAAAGAAAACCCGCATACCTCCACATTTCAGCAAATTAATACCAAGCAAGACAAACAAAACAAAGAGAGAGAGAATAAAAATAGTGTTTCACTCATAAATATATCCTCTGTTACTCGTGAAGGCCAAATGAAATATTACAAGCACATTTATGTCAAAACATATCCACAGTCCTAATAATGTAAAAGACTGAAGGCAACATATTGTTTAGTTCAGTGTAATGATGACCTGACCAACACTGCAAACCTTACAAACTGACAGTTTTGTTGCACTGAAAATGTATTCAGCAAAGAAACCTGTATTTAGAATGGATGATATTTATGACTTCTCTGCATAAATTAAATGTCTACACTGCAAGTTGGCATACTCATAATGTCATAATGTCAGCACGTTGCCAAAAATAGATTGGAATAATATAAATTCATCAACATTAGTAAGTAAATAATTCTACAACATGTCTGGAAAAAAATATCATTGTTGATTGTAAACAAACCAGCCAGGGAACAAAACATATTGAACATTGCTTGTATTCAAAAATAGATGATTGTTACTTCATGTCAAATTTTACCACCTTTGAAGTGCAGTGATAATAGAGTTACAAATGGTAAACTACTGCTAGATAATTCTGCAAACTAAAATCTGAACCAATGCACAGAAGATTAATAACAGACTATGTGGGAGCAAAGCATTCACTATTAACAATAATTGATGTAATGCATTCAGTGGAAAGATGTCAGAAGGAATATGGCACTTGTTGAAAGGGAAATTGTTTCAATGCATAAAAAAGATTAACATCAGTATCTTGCCACATAAGGTCAGAAGGACATATTTCTTGAAGAACAAAATTACTTTGTTTCAGATGAGAGAGAAAAAATATAAGGAATGGAAGCAACATTGACCTATAACTTTGAAAGCTTATATAAATGAATTGGATTGACAAATTAAATATAAGGAGGAATTCAATAAAGCCTACATGGATTAATTTTCAATGTAGGTGTAGTGGCACTGAGCTTACATAGAAGTAAGCAGCCGTGCGATCCAGTAAACAGAGCTGAGGGCATGCATGAGCATACCAACATGGAAGTGTCCATGGCATGCAAATAGCATCATAAGCAGGTAAACTGCATGCAAATGATGGTGCTGGAGAGATCCAGCAAGCAGATAGGCAGTCCTGCAGACCCCGTGTTGGTGTCTGAAATGTACATGGAAAATTTGCATGTATAACAAATTAAAAAGTGAACAGGGGCTATAAAAGCCCAGTTAGAAGGTCATAAATAGCATAGCAGACACAGATATGTGCAAAACTATACCCTGTGTGTCTGAAATGTAATGGGAAATAATTTAAAATAAATATTTTTTCAATACTCATATTATGTTTGCCCTGCATGCAGTAACATACAAACATGCTGTTATACAAAAAAATATATATATATTTAAAAGTTTAAAAACTAAAAATAATAAATATGTGACAGTAATGCATTATAGGGCCTTGCATGGAGTATGTACAATGGTAGATTTCTGTGGTTGCTAAGGAAGCAAGCCCTGGGATAGTCTAGCATCCAGGTTGTGTGCACAGATATGCATGCAAATGAGCTGGTGTTACTGAATAGCAAAAACGGGTTTCCATGCCTGCAGATAAAATCTGTGTAACCTCAGAACCATGTTGGTGTTCACAGGAGAGCTAGCTGACATCAAAAGCGAGTGTGTCACTATCTCTTTAAGCACATTGGAGCTCAGTGGTGCCCGTTTGCACGTTGAGCCACTCAGCTGAGGGGGGTGTGTCCAGTGCTGCTAAGCTTTGTTTAGCTTTGGGGCTTATGTTCTAGTTGGTTTGAGCATGTTTGTGTGGAGCACCGCTGTGCTGAAGTATGCCCGTCCATGGGGGGGTGTGTGTCTATTGTCCACTGAGCAGTGTTTAGCAAGGAAGACAGTTAAAAAAAATGCCTGGGAAAGCCAATCATGTATAAAGTACTGATGACCCCTGTTCCACTTAAACTGGACCATTCAAACCCCACAATCATGTACTTGGTTGGTGGAATGCATCATAGTTAGCCAATCACACAGGTTGCATCTGCAGCAGAGCACTATAAAGTATGCATACACCCTCCAATATGATTTTCCACCTATACTCTGCACCATCAGAGTACAGACTTGGGAATTTTAACTGAGAGAATGCTAGGGACTGCTGCAGCTGCAGCTTTGCTACATCTGTATGTGCTAAAGGCTGAGGTCAGTGCTGATGCTGATGCGGACAACTGGCCCAGAATGAGTAGGAGAAGAGTGCCCAGACCTATGGTAGCCTTCCAGGGGCTACATGAGCTGGAGATTGGATGTCCATGAAGTATGAAGGTGGATGTCCATGAAGTATTTGTTTATTTGAAATCAGGATGTGTAAGTGTAGCATGTCCAACATCTCTGGGTTGGATATGGCTTTATTCAGGGTAGACATCATGCTACATAGTGGAGCTAGGGTTTGGGAAGGCTGGTGTAGGCCAATAACCCTTAAAGGAAATACGTGATCTATTATGGGTCAATTGAGTGTTGAGTATGGGTGAACAATGATCTCTATATTCATGGATGGCTCTATGTCATGATTAGGGGTGCCACTTACAACTATCTGACTGGTGTGATGACGTGACTATCAAAGGAAAGACTACTGTCCAGCTGTATCCCATACACACACAGTTTCCATTATGCTGACTGCTGCCTAGGTAGTAGTTCATGGGTACAGGGTTTTTAACATAGCAGATGACAATGCAATACTTTGCAGTGAGATTGTGGTCATATGTCAGACACCAAACATCTGACCCACAAAGGCCCTCCTGTATGTTGCCCACAACACTCATCGAGTCAGATATAGCTCCTAGTTCATAGTCATTTGCAAACTTTAATAGGCAGATGTCTTCTGTGTTAGTCTGTGTGGTATAGATAACAAAGAGGGGGAGTACCAGGACTGAACCCTGTATTACTATAGTTGGCACTGGTTTGCTGTGCATGTATTCTGTAGTATTGGTTCTGCCAGCAGTCCAGTTGCTAACCAATCTTATGACATAGGAATATACACCTAGTTTACTGAGTGTAGCTGGAACCCAGTATGGGTGATGGTGTCCTAAGACCTGGCAAGGTCAAGATATGCTGTGTGAATCAACCTTACTGTCATCTACATCTGTACTGACTACATCAAATAAGTTGATCAAGGTTCATGACCTTACAGACCAGACTCAGCAGGGTAGTAGTGCACTATTTCCCATTATCAGTGGTGTCACCCCCTTTGTGGGGTGTGATAACTGTTGCTATGCACCATTCAGTGTGCACACAGCCTGACATGTAGCTATGATTGAACATGATATGTAGGTGGAGAGAAAATTGTTCTGACGTTTGTGTAAAACACACCCTAGGATGTTGACAGGTCTCATGCAAGCTGTATTTATGGCTTTAGAGAGTGCAGCTTTTACCTGCATAGTTGTTATTACAGGGACTCTGTAGTGTAAATGAATATAAAAATATGTGTACCTGTTGGGGGGGGGGGATGAGAGTGAGTTTAGGTTATCCAGGACCCTATCAGGATGAACAAGTGCTATTTCTGTAGGTGCAGTACTTCCCATGCCTTAGTGCTGTGCAGCACGGCAGGTCTTGTTGTTGCTATTACGATTAATGACACAGCTATAGAATGCTCTGTGGTTGGCCTCATAATATGTGGCTCATTAGTTTCACAGTAGCTTTGAGTGGTCTTATATGGTGTATCTAAATGTTACTGAGGCTGACCAGGGATCACCTCCACTCATGTGTGTTCACTCCTGCAACAGTTTCTACCTTCTGTGGTACAGTTTATGGCAGGGTACCACCAGTTTGCCTTCCTGTTTGTGTTTGGTTGAATCTTGGTTTTGTTTCAATAACACAATCACTGCACTAATGTGAGTGCTTAAAGTGCATTTGTGTGGGATTCAGCATTTGCACATGCATTGTCCATCTGCATGGGTGCCATGACATTCACCACTTCTGTCTTAAGAAGCATAACATTGGCTTTGGAGACTGACTATGTGTAGCATACTGTTAGCCCTGTTTGTATGACTGTGGTGATCCAGGTGATTGTGGTGATGAAATCCAGCATGCATTGAGCGCAGGTGTTGGTACATGAGGAGTCTTCCCAGTTAATAGTGGGATACTTGAGAGTAGCCATTATATGGTTTTCTGTCTCAAACCTAATATTCCCCATTACAGCACAATATGACAGCTGGGAATTCTGAGGCATGGTGGATGATCTGTAGCAAGGTGCAATTTGGATTCCACTTTGGCACAGAGGTAGTTGCTCAGCATAATGCATTTGAAGTTATGCAAGTGCAACTAGCCTGGGGGTGCACATATCCTTCGGGAATATCGACACACCTATGGCCTGTGTGTTCCAATAAAGGATAATGGCCAAGAGGTGAGGTATGTGTTATAACATGGTCATGCAGGGGTGCTCTCTGGAGCCTTGAACCATATCTTAGTCACTGCACAGATACGTTATCCATGTTAAGGAATGACATAAGTGAGTCCATATTGAGTCTCCAAAATGTATCATTGAGTAGCTAGACACGCAGTTTATTGCTTGGCTGTCCCTGTTACAGCAGTGGGATTGTCACTTGAACCTTGCATGATGAAGGCACTATAGGGGAAGCATGAGCCCTAGCCAGTATCCAGATTCCCAGGGGTAACAGGTGCAGGCCCTGTCTAGCAAAGCATCATGGTCTGTCAACCATGTTATCCCAGGCAGAGAGATACCCGATACCCTTTGAATTACATCAATAGATTAGACAATTGGGGAATACAATACTTTTGTCCCTGCACTGCAGCATCATTCTGGGCAATGGCAGAGTGCTACCCAGGCATTGGGACATACCTGCATGGGCTACAAGACCTGACAGTTCTTACATGTGTCTTTCCATGCAGTCCAGGCTACTGCATCCCAGGTTCTGCACAACAACATTGACTATGCCAGAGCCATGTGTACAGTTCAAAAGGTGGTCTGAGTGTATGGGTATGTGGCTAATCATGGGAGACATGCAGCTGACAGTATGTTTGCCCTCGTATAGCTTGGTGTGTGACAAAGTGCTAGACTTTGCATTCACAAATGAGTACTGTTGGGTATGTTTCTGGCCACGTGTTCTGAGAGGTGGCACAGTTTTGCAACCTATGTAATACAGTTTGTGTATTTTGTTGTCTGTCTATTCCAGCTTGGGAGGTCCCTTGCTTGGCCAGATACTTGGAAGCCTCTGTGAATGTGTGTGCTTTCTGGTGGTATGTGTAGGTGTCCTTACTGTGTTCTGATAAGGGTATGTGTTGAGTGTGGTGATGAGATACATGTGTTAACCTACACCACATGACTGTCCAGTCCAGTCATGGCTGTAGACTGGACTGCCTTCCAGCTTGCCTCTGTAGCTGCATCCCAGATAATGTCTGGGGTGTGGTGTTAGATGGGTTTGGCAGTGTACATGGCATAGAGATTACATTCCCCCAGGATGGCCACATATGCAAAGCTGACATTACTAAACACCAGTAGCTGACTAGTGGACATGCCTGTATGAGCATTCAGTACTACAAGTACCAAGTACTGTATTTAGTTTACTTATTGCTTATGAAGATATTTTAGATGGTGATGCTCACAAGTAAATATTTGTGTTATGAACATGAAAACACTGGCTATTATAGAAACATAGTAGCTAGCTTTAGCAACAATCCTCATCTGAGGAGCACATGACATCCTGATAGTTGATTACAGATGATGCAAGTGTCAACAGGTCTGTATCCTTTTCTGAGTATATACACACATATCCACCAGAACCATGAGGTCTGTTGGGCACAGACACCCACTCCCCAAACAAAGTCAAGTATCAATAGACTCTGCTGCCACTATCAACATGATCAGGATATAATCAGACAGTGTAAGCCATCACCTATGAAGTGGCTATTACACATGGGCAGCAGTCTCCTACATCTTACACTCCTACTGCAGATGTTACACTGGAGTTAAAGATGATATGCAACCTGTTTCATTACCAGTGCTGTGCACTACCTTACATACAGTATGTGCAAGCGGCTGTTAGGTTGGCAATGAGAGGTTAGGCTACACAAACATGAAAGTTCAACCAGTGGGTCTCTACTCTCAATGTCCACTCTATGTAGGTGTGCACATAGCCATTTGGCTCAGCCCTGTAACAAAGGTCACAACACATTTGCATAGCATGTACACATGCACAGCTGTTACTGCTTGCAAACAATACTAGAGAGGTGGATATTACATGTCTTATGTGCATGGATAGTTACCTAGCTCTTCCAATTGTCTTTGCTATCATGCTGCTAAACTGTCAGATGAATACAATTCATATGTATCCTGTTATTGAGCATTGTAATTGCCAACAGACATAACTAATGTTTGCATAACATAAAACAAATGCTACGTAAAATGGAATACAGATGAGACAGATCTGCCTAGGATACTGTACATTACACAGTTACTGGCACAATATCCCACAATGCAAATCATATTTGCAAAGTAAGCCCACATTTGACATGTTCATCTCACTAATACACCCATACATATGTCTACTGTTACAATATATCAACATATACTATCCCCTATTATAGCACATACTTGTTGGACCAACCCTGACGCAGACAGTGGCTGGAAAAGAATTAATGAATTTCAAGCCCAAATATATAATCTCTTGTGGTGTATGAGGAGTTTGACTTGTGACCTACAGCAGTACACACATAGAATACCACAGTCATAACTACTGCTCAACAATAAAGATAGCTATTTCCACTATATGCATTGATTACACTGTAATTATTACAAAACAAGTACTACAGACACAGACATAATACAATTTATATATACCTTATTGGTAATTATAGGTGTTATTGCATGCTATTTATTTATTTTGGTCTTTGTTTCATTTCTTTTCGGGGTATTTTGTAATGTTCTGTAGGTATATACAGATGGTTTGAATATGTGACAAGCCATCCTTTTATAGATAGAGATCAGTACCATGTGCTATCCTGATCACCAATTGGTGTTCCAAAGTAGTTAATGACATGCACATCAGCTGTGTAGCTACTCCATTAGCCAATACAATGGCAATAGTGGAGTATAACTGAGTACTCCAATTGGGCATTGTCTCTTTGCCTTACTTGTGAGGAAGACAGCCTGGAAGTGTGGTCTGAATCTATTGCAACAGCTGTATGGAGACCAACTCAAATATATTGTGTGGAATGTCTAGAAGTTTTGTTCTACATGTGAGTACTGCTGTTATATTTCTGAACATTGCTACTTGTGCAGGGTTTGTCTGTACCTAATACTTATGCATATGTTTCAGTCTGGCCAGGTTGTTTGACCAGCTCAAGACTGTATGGCTATGCATATAATGTTAGGGGGGTTACAGTGTGCTCACCAGACATCTTTAGTTTGGTGTTAATGTGTATCATACTGTGCTGATAATCAGTAATTGGTAACACTTCCTGGTGTAATTACTTTTCAACCCTCTGAAACAAGATTCATTCAAACAAACCCTGTAACATCAGCAGCTGTTCCATTGTATAACAGCAACTATTTCACATGAGACCATGTTAGTGTAACTTTGTCCAGGTATGTCAAGGTTTCAGCAGATGTTGTACAGTGGGTGAATAATTGGTAATGGTATGACAGTATGTATTGTTGCAATTAGTTTGGGTGTGGGGGAGATGTTGGTGAGTGTACATACCAGATGCAGGTGTGTAGAAACTGCTTTTATACATATTCTATTTGTGTGTGGGGGTTCTTTCCCTATGTGAACACCTATCCCTTAGTGGACTAATACTATGGTAATTGCAGGCTGATTCATTAAGGCACTGTTAAATGTTTCCTGTATTGCATGCAGGTAATGTTAGTCCTTCAATCCTTTTGGCCATACACTGGAATGTAATAAAGTTTTGATGAATAAAAGATGTCTGTGTATTTCTGTCATGGATATTTGCAGTCATTGTAGTTGTGTTGGTGACTAACCCTATTTGGCTCATGTCCGTTTGACAGATTTGTAATAGTGTATTGGCATATACTCTTCATATGTTATGTTCATATTGTTTGGGGGGGCAGAATGTGTGATTGCTATGGTCCATGTTATACTCAGATTTGAATACTTCAGATGCTGCTGTATACACACATGTATGTATGTATATATATATATATATATATATATATATATATATATATATACCAGTAATATATATGTACCAGTAATATATATTATTGCATACGTTTATAAGTACCTCCATAGATGTGTAGATGTTTTTAACCTAGCTATATATCTATATTTATGCATATCTCTATATGTCGACATGTATCTATCTATATATGTACATCTGCATATAATATATATATATATATATATATATATATATATATATACACATATATATTTATATATATATATATATATATATATATACATATATATATATATATATATATATATATATATATATATATATATATATATATATATATATATATATGTGGGTACATGGCAGTTTGTCCTATTTCCACACAATCTTCCCTTTTGTATTTTAACCTGTCTGAAAACACAACTGGCATTGGTACATCTCAGGTAGCTTAGTGGTATTTGATTCTGAGGATGGTGTACATGGTTGTGGGTTCTAATCCTGGAAGTGGTTATTATTTTACTTCTCAAAGCAGGCACTGCTATGGAAAGGGTGATTAATGCACATTTAAGCAGTTGTAAGTAAGTTTGCCCATGTTCTGTGCGATGGTAAGCAAAGGTTACACCTGTGAAGCACTTATCCGTTTAACCAGGGGTGGCTCATGGTATCGGACTGCCGGACTGCAGCCCTCCCACCTAGAAAAAAAAAAGAAAAATCTGTAAAACTAAAAAACAAACAGAAAAAAAAAAAAAACATGAGTCTAGACTGCAGTCCGGATAGAGAAACACAGGTACCCAGCAATCATTGCTGCAAATGCACCCAGGAATCAGTGTGGGGACAGCTGCACAGAAGAGGAGGTCCAGACTGCTTCAGCTGCAGGCAGATCCAATCAGGACTGAGAGAGGTGAGCTGCTCTCACGGGACTTTCATTGTGCAGGCTCATTCAGGAGGTAGGTGTAGCAGGTTTTGGTCACTGGCTGGATTGCTCTGTGTCACGGGTGAATTTTGCTTGCTGCTTCAGGTCGCTGGATTGCTCGGGTGGTTTTGCTGCTTGGTCAGACATACTTCAGGTAAGTGAGTGTGTGTGTGTTGCTTCCGGTCATTTTGCTGGCTGGCGGAGTTTAGGTCATGTTGCTGGCTGGAGGAGTTTTAGGTCATTTTGCTGGCTGGAGGAGTTTAGAGTGTGTGTGTGTGTGTGTGTGAGTGTGAAATGCCCCAGTTACTATATACTGGTGGCTAGAGAGAGATAGAGACTCAGGCTTGAACCCTTTATCTTCGATGCAGGTGGTAAGGACCTGAATTCCCTATCCACCACCATTTCTAAAAAAAAATTGAAGATTTTTGCCTCATATTTGTTCTGTTCCTCATAATATCTGTGGTTTCTGTAACTACATTTTTCCTTGCAAAGTCTGTAGTGTAGTGGTGCACTGGTAGCATTGTTGCCTAACAGCTACAGGTTCTCTGGTTTGATTCTTGGCTGGGGTGCCTTCTGTGTGGTGTCTGCATGTTCTCTTTACTTGCAAAGATGTGATTGGCATTTCTCTCTACTCTGCTGAAAATTGTCTTTTGTTCCAAGTCAGACTAGTTTCCTGGTTAAAAGTTTAAAAAATAGGCATTTGAATTTCAGACTTCATATTCTTCAGAAAGTACATGGTAACACAAAATTGTTCTAGCAGTTGTCTAAGTTTATAACATGGATATTTGAAATTTATCCCTATTTTTGGGACTGTATTTCCCCATTATTGGCTTTGTCCAGGTATTTGTGCTAAGGTTGAGAGTTATCTATGGTGAGAACTGTATTAATTGAATGTTTAGGGGCTGTATTCCCTCCTCATTACTGGCTTTGTCCACATGTTTTTTGCTAAGAGGTTGAGAGCTATAGTGAGAACTCAATTCACTGAATATGTTTGTGGGCTGTATTCCCCCCATTATTGGCTTTGTTCAGGTGTTTTGTGCCAAGAGGTTGACAGCTATGCTGAGAACTGAATTCACTAAATGGTAGCCATTTAAGTTCATCTTCCTCTCTTTTACAAAACCACTGATTTGGTATAGTGGTATGTTATTCTGATTGTTTTGCACAGGGTCCCCTGGGTTAAAGACGTGGCAGTGAAATGTATGGTGGTAACACAGCATTTTATTCTAGCAACTTACCAACATTATACAAGCAATGTTTAAAATGTGTCCCTGGTTGTCACCCCCCCCCCCAAATAAATTTTGGCTTTTTCTAGATTTCTTGTGCTGCAAAGTTCAGAGATACAACTGCGTGTCGAGTAGATTTTACAAGGAGCTGAGAGCTGCAGGGAACAAAACTTTAGTGCTGCTTATTCTGAGTCTGCTTGCATTAATAGCACATCAGGTAGTGTACTTTCTTTTGATGCAGAAGGCTGTGGGTTCTACTCCCACAGTAGATGCATTGCCGATACTGTACTGTGTTGTAAAGTGGGTGGATGCTGCAGTCTTTTTGGCAAAGATACCTAGAGTAGTAACTATGAACCTGTTATCAGTTTGCCATACAGTCCCTATTGCGATATTACTAGCTTATTATTTTTTTTTAATGCATGCAACATAGGCAATTTATTCCTCAAGGGCAACAGGCACTTTATTTGTAGATGAATAAGGAGTGACATATAAAGTTGTTTACTAGCAGCAACCTCTTCATTGTTACAGATTTCTTTAATGTGGAATTATTTAGATGACTTTTACTACTTCAGAGATTGTGCATATTTACTGATACTGGTGGACTGTAGAAGGCTGAGTAGACTTTTATGATGGAAATGTTCTGAATTAGCTAGTTTTGTCATTGGTGCATGCATTTTGTTTCATTGTTTACTGGAAAAATGTTCAAAACAATAAATTTAAAATGCTGTCTAACAACTGTACTGTATTGTACAAGGAATATAATTTAGTAGAATCAGGAAGGTGTATCAAAGAGCACATGTATGTTTCATGTGCAAGGGGCCTATGATTTGAAAACAGCCCAAAGTTAATCTTTATCTGCCACTGGCAAAATGTATTTTCTTTGAATGTTGGTTTCAATGCTGTTTCATTGAATGTGCGTTTCAAGGGCAGAGAAGTTTTTAATGCTAAGCCTGTTTTCATTGTGAGACTGCGTTGCTTTGTTTAGCAGATATCTCAGTGTTTGTGCTGTAAAATGCAAAATAAAACTTTCAAATGAAATCCAGATCATCATAGAAGTAAAGCAGTATGCACATTAGTGTTTATGGTAAATGGAGTGATATAACCAAGTAATGGATCATTGGAATGGCTGCGGGGGGGGGGGGGGGCTCCATTCGACCATGATTTTGAGAGGGGGAAGGGCGGCAAACTCAAAGACAACCCCAGCTGAACTATACCTCCCAACTGTCCAGATTTTCATAGAATGAATAGATTTTTGCTTCATATTTTTGGTTTGTTCCTCATAATATTTGTGGTTTTCTGGAAAATCATTTAGGAATTAAGTCACTAATGGCACTGAGTTTCAGACTTCATAACCTTCAGAAAAATGCATGCTGAAGTAAGACCTGTTCTATCAATTGTCTCAGTTTATACAAGAGCAATTTTTAGTACTGTTTATGTTCCCCCAATATGTTTGGCCTTGTCCAGATTTATTGCATTAACAGGTTGAGAGGTACATACAAATAAATTGCTTTATAGAATTAGGCATAGCCAAACCTCTCAACTGTCCCTAAATTTGGCTCAAAATGTTGCTCTTCCCCTAATAATCCCTCCGCAAAATAGCAATTTTGGAAGAAAACATGGAGGGTTTACAATTTAGAAATAACTGTAATAATCAGAGTTATAGATTACTTTTATTTCAGAAATGCATGTAGATTCTTTTATTTTGTCAGCTGCTCAAGTTAGCAGTACTATTATTAAAAAATGTCCCTTCTTTGACAGGTTCCCAGCTGTATTGTGTGGCTATTTTATATTTTTGCATCCCATTTTTGGTCCATTTTTCATAAAATTGTTTTTTTGGCAAATTAGTGGTAAATCATTAAAGACTGAAGTTAGAAAATGACAGACATTTGAATTTCAGATTTCATATCCTTCAGAAAATGTATAATAATACAAGACCTACTATTCTATTATCTTTCTAAGTTTATAAGAGCAATATTTAAAATTTGTCCTTATTTTTGGGCCTTTGTCCCACTTCTATGTATGGCTTTGCTCTGATGGTGAGGTTTGACAAATGTGTCGGGGCCATCACTCAGCCAGAGACATTTCAAATTGTGACATATTTGTTGCACCCCACTCCCCCATATAGTGACTCTGGATGTGTTCAAGCAAGGCAAGGAGCAGTTGTGTAGTGTAAATGTGCATGGTATCCCCCCATGCAGTGTAAATGTGCATGGTATCCCCCATCCAAGGTAGACACAAGTACTACAGTGGCTTTTCATCTGTTCTTGATTTTGCAGAATGATCTGGTTTCAGATTTCATATCCTTTAGAAAATTCATACTAATACAAGACCTACTATTCTATTATCTTTCTAAGTTTATAAGACCAATATTTAAAAATTGTCCTTATTTTTGGGCCTTTGTCCCACTTCTATGTATGGCTTTGCTCTGATGGTGAGGTATGACAAATGTGTTGGGGCCATCAGTCACCCAGAGACATTTCAAATTGTGACATACTTGTTGCACCCCACTCCCCCATGTAGTGACTCTGGATGTGTCCAAGCAAGGCAAGGAGCAGTTGTGCAGTGTAAATGTGCAGGGTATCCCCCCATGCAGTGTAAATGTGCAGGGTATCCCCCATCCAAGGTAGACACAAGTACTAAAGTGGCTTTTCATCTGTTCTTGATTTTGCCGAATGGTCTGGTATCTGTCATATTTTTGTACAGTTGATTTATGCTTATTACTCAGAAAGTGCCTGTTGCTCTGTGTTTTAAGTAGCAATGCTTTAATGACCATCAGGTAAGCTTGTCTGAGATCATAACATGCAAGTAAGCTTTAATAAGCATACTGTTAAAGAATTGCCAACATTGAAGCCTTTCTGTTGTTGCCATGCAGAGAATACTTAACTAGATAATGTATAAGCATTGGGTATTGAAATGCATATGACAGTATTTGTAATAAAGGGCAGGATTACATTATTTTAAGAAGCTCATTACACTTGTTGGAGACTTCCAGTGATCTCTGAGGGCTTTAGCCGTAAACTAAACAAAATGCCATTCATGTGTGGTCCATAACCTGTACAGTAATCCTTTAAGCAATGTATCTTGAGCTTGTTTGCTTTTCATTTTTTACTTTGATCATGTTTTCCCCATGAAACAAGTAGAGAGTTGTCAGGCAGCAGGTCTTTTTTGATAAACATTTTTACAAGTGGGGGTATCACAGAGATTGCTACTTTCAACATGTTACTTGGTACTTTAATAAAGCTGAATATAACTTATAATGCAGTGCAAGGAGAAGCGGTTTGAGCTGAGTGCTGCATGTTTTTCTTATACTTGATTTTGACTGGCATTCCAGTAATGTATTTAAAAAGTAATTTATTTTTTCATGCCTCGCAACCTTTTTATTTCCATCTAGATATTACGTAAGCTGTCAAGCAGCCAGTGCATTGAAATATTTTTATTCTTTTACACTTCATTTGTCTTGATTGGACTCTCATAATGAGGGTTTGGCACCCAGGGCAGCATATTTAATTAATGTTTAGTTTTTGTGGTTTTGAGCATAGCTCCTCCCCTTTCTAGTTGTCCGCACTCCTTCCCATTGACCCCACCCATTTGGCTATCACCTGCAGCCCCCCTTTGATTTGAAGTCACCAGCTGCCACTGCGTTTAACCATGTTTAAGCGCTGCTTACCATCACGCACACCTGCGCAAACCCACTTAAAACTGCTTAAAAGTGCCTTAATCAACCTGCATCCAACAGCCCTTATTCTGGCCCTCAAAAAAATTAAACAGCGTTAAAAAGATTAAGCTTCCCTTGTTATGGTCTATCCTAGCAGTGGCTAGGAAAATAATAACTAGAAATTGGATTTCAGATACATCTCCTTCGTTCAATGAATTTAAAAATGTTATGAATATAATGTGTCATATGGAAATAAGCACAATTAGAATGAGAACAACTAGAAAAACATCACATTTTATTGTATGGGATAATTTACAAAATTTGTTAAAAAAATTCTAATTTCAATAGCACAGTATTTTAGTTTAATTAATTGATCTGATTGTAGTGGATGTCTTTGTAAATACTTTAGTTGTTTTGTTGAATATTATAATAATACCTATTTTTAATTATTTGTATAAAATTGTTATGATATTTCTCTTATATGTTAAAACAATAAACTTGTTTTGAAAAAAAAAAAAAAATTATACAGCCCTTGTAGATCTTGAACCTGGGACCATGAACACCACAGTTACTGACTTTACCACAAAGGCATCTGAGATATGTACAAATGCTATGGTTTTTAGAATATACCTTTTACTACAAGCATTCCTCACTACTGAAAACAAATGTGACAGTCAGTTGGTGTACATATGTATAATACATGTTAATGTTCATATGTTTGTGGAATTATGTGTTGCAATGTGACCTGACAGGGTGTATTAGGGATGAGCATGGTTCTGGTTTTGTGTCCTTTTTTTATTGTCACCATACTCCATGTGTACACCTCCAGTTCACTTATTGAGCATTCAACCCAGGCTCTCCTTGATGCATAATTTCATTACCCATCATTCCTCCCCCACCCCAAACTCCACATACACAACAACCGTCCCTTCTATGATGAATTAAGTTAATATTAATTGTTATAATACAATTCCTTTGGATTTTTTTCTGTGTCACAAAGTGTGTTCATAGATGTTTATATATATAGCTATAGATGTGTATGTATATATATATATATATATATATATATATATATATATATATATATTTAGTATTAATTTTTAACAGTTATCCATATGTAGACTTGTATCTATGTACACAAAGTGACTGTCCCATTTGTCGTCAGTACTGTGGAATGCCTGTAGTAAAAGGTGTATTCTAAAAACCACGAAACATGTATACGGCTTAGTGGTAAGTCCATTGACAATAGTATGCATGGTCCAGGGTTCAAGACCTGTGATGGTTTAAAATTATTTTAGGCCAGAATACGGCTCTTTTAAGCAAGTTGTAAGCATGTTTAAAAGTGTTTGTGCGACATTAAGGTGGCAGTTAAACATGGTTAAATGAAATTTAAAAGCGTATAACCTGTGAGCACAAACACGGTCACATCTGCTAACTACTCAGGATATATATACTTAAATGTAGTAACATCTCACTATGTGCTTACATAACACTACAATCTCTGTTGACTTTACTCTCTGGCACACATTGGTTTATATGGGTGTTTCAAATGTTTATTAAACTGAAGATTACTACCTAAATATGCAAACTGTGGTTAAGGTATACTTTTTAACATAAAAAAACATCTCTGACTTTATTGGGATTTGAACCACAAATGCACAGATATTATGTGAATGCTCTAACCATTACACTATTGACATTAGCATTGCATCTGCCTATTTTTCTATTTAGATGATTTCTATGTGTAAGCTAGGCTAAGCAAAGGGTAAAGCACAAACCCACTGAGCTTCACTTACTCTTGAAATAATAACATAAGAAATGAAAGGGGAGAATATAAAATAAAATTCCTAACTACATTAGGCATAGCCCCTCACTGACACTCTTCAAGAGAAACCTTGACGGGTGAATGGGTAACAGAATATACACCCCTGGGATCATGTGTGCCAGAACCATACAGCCAGGGGGAGCCCCCCCAGTTTTACAGCTGCAAGACCTGTTGGGGAAATTGAATGGTGTGGAGTTTTCACATTAACATGCCCTTTTTAGATTACTAAGTGCCCCTATCACCCTCCACCCCCCCCCCCAGTCTTCAACAGCTTCCGGCACCTCTGCCTGGAATCACTTCATTGGCTATGCTTGACAGAGGTTCAGTTAATTGATCAATGGAGTGGAGAAAGCCAACACACTGTAGCTATGCTTCTAAATGCCATTGAGTGGATAACCTAGTACCTACCTGTGAACCTCTAAAGTGCAGGCCATCAAAGAAATACAATATGTGAATAAACAGAGCTTTCAGATCACAATATACAGTGAGAAATCAGCATGTAGGCAGAAAACTGTTATGTACAGCAAGAACATGCAGAACACTGATACTTAATCACTCCAAAAGTCGCTCTTGGAAGCTAGAAGGCTTGTATCAGTTTAAGGCTTTCTATTGCTTAGCAGTAGGTTACCTACAGGAAAGGTGAGAAACAAGCACAGACGGGAAACATGCATGCAACAATACCATACCAGCTTGCACCTGTCGACCTTAGGCTTTTGAATACTGGCCAAGGTCTTGCCGCCCCCATGGTGCCTTTTGTAGGCAAGGATCAAAGGTGAAACCTACCTCCGTAAACAGCACAAAAAAGTATAACAATGAAGGTTATGCTACTCAATGCCAGGAGTTGAAATCACAATATGCACGAGCTCACAGCACTCCTTGGTATGGACAACGTCAACATCTGTGCAGTAACTGAAACCTGTTTTAAGGCTCCTGAGAGCACCCCAGAACTACTGGATTACAAACTCATACCACACATTTTGGCCACAGAACATGGACTGGCAAAGAAATGGAGGGGGGTGTATCCATATTAATCAAGGATACCTACACCTCCAGGTTAGTGGGGCAGCATGATACTTCTGAGATCATACATGTGCAGCTAACATCAGCCAAAACTGCATTGCAAATTGTGGCCTGCTACAGATCACCGTCCATGACCCAGGACCACCATTCCACCTTCCTGGAGACAGTGGAAAACATGACAGTCCTACCGAACACCCTGAAATTGGGCGATTTTAGCTACCCTACCATTAACTGGGAAAACTACTCGAGTACTTAATTCCAGGCCCAGCGCTTCCTGGAATTTATAAACTCAAATGCCCTGGATCAGATGGTAAACTCCCCAATCAGAGGTGGAAACATACTAGACCTGGTAATCACCAACATGAGCGACAGGTGAACACAGCAGAGGTAAACCAGTCACTGGTTAGATATGACCATAAACTATTCACTGTGGATGTCCACACCCCACCATCTCCCCCACCCAAGGAAACTACAGTGAAAACCTTTCCTACAGCTAACTTCACACTACTAAAGGCAGAGATAGGAAGTTTCACAGCCCCCACACTAAGGAAAAACACTGCCCAGGATGCAGAAATATTTACAAATGCACTCTATGAGCACCTACAAGGATGTATGGATCGTGCCATCCCTGGTAAATCAAGACTCACACCTCCAAGACAAGGACACCAGTCTGGTAGACCCATGCAATAAACAGGCTGTACAACAGAAGGAGGACAGTAGTCCAGAAATAAAAGAAAATCCCAAGAAGGAAAGACATCCCTGACCAGTATTAGTAAGAAACAACGGTCCCTCATGAAATCATCCAAGGCTAACTTCAAAAGGAAAATAGCCAAGGATTCAAAAGATAACCACAAAGTCTCCTTTGGCTATGTCAAGAATCTAAGTGGTAACTCACAGATTTGCGCTGTGCCGGTGCAATATAGCACAAAATATACTGAACCTACTGATATCGCCAATAACCTTGCAGATACATTCAGTGCAAACTTCACCCCCATATCACCCCCTAAAGGGCACACAACAATACACTAAAAGTACGGTATCCCAGACATCACAGATGCACAGGTGAAAATAGCCCTCTCAAAAGGCAAAACACATCATCAATGGGGCCAGATGGTGTCCCAGGCTGCGTCTTGCAAAAACTACAAGACAAACTAACCCCCCACCTAAATAAGCTTTTCAACCTCAGCCTCTCCACAGGCTACATGCCCATAGAATGGCACATAGCAATGGTTATTCCACTCCACAAAGGAGGAGCCAAAACTGACCATGGAAACTACTGCCCCATAAGCCTGACTAGCCTGGTCTGCAAGGCTATGGAGCGCATCATCATGGAACTCATTAACAAAGACATTGGTAACCTCCAAACACTTGACCCAACCCAGGTCAGCTTGGTTGAGGGCACATCATGCCTACTGAACCTGGTTGACATCTTACAGTCACCCAGGCAATAGACGAGGGGAGAGGTGGTTCACACATCCTACCTGGACCTCACCAAGGCTTTTGACACCATTCCCCACTCGGGTATTATTGATAAACTCACCAGCCTGAACATAAACCCCTACATCACAGGATGGGTTGTCAACTGGCTTACAGACAGAACCCATATGGCAAGACTAGTGGCCTCCAGGTTCAACTCTTAAACAGTCACAACTGATGTCCCACAGGGATCAATCCTGGGACCCCTACTGTTCGGCATATACTTCTCAGAGGAACAGGCAAATACAAGTGGACTATGGCAGACCAAGTTTGCCAATGACTGCAAACTGGGAGCCATAATTGACAGTCCAGCTGACACAGACATCCTTCAAAAGGGCCTCACGGAGACTGACACAGGGTGTCAAAGTCATGGCCTCAAGCAAAATGCCACAAAATGCATAGTCATTCCATTCTGGAAAAACCAAACACCCACAAATTACCACATAAGTGGCAGCCCCCTTAATACAGATGAGGTAATAAGAGATCTGGGGACTAAGGTAGATAGTAATCTCTCCTTTGACAATCATATCGCCAAAGTAGTTAGGAAATCCTTCTATGTAGGCCATCTAATTACTAAAGGGTTCGCATCTAGATGTCCTGAGGTTATAGTGCCCCTTTACTTGTCACTCATCAGGCCCATCATAGAGTATAATACCCCATTTGGGATGTACCTCAGAAGACACTTCCAACAGCTGGAAAGACCACAAATGTACCTCGCAAAGAGGATTACTGGCCTCAAACATATCTCCTATGCAGCCAGACTGAATAAACTCCAGCTGTACTCAATGGCATCTCGTTTACTCAGAGATGATCTTTGCTGGCCTACAAAGCCATGTCCAACTCAGACTTAATGGATATGCTCCACCTAAGGAAATCCATGTCACAGTGAGCTATGCGCTCTAGTGAGCTAAACCTTCCCACAACAATAACTAGAACATGCTGGAAAGACAGATTCCTGTCACAGAGACTCCCCATGCTTTGGAACAACATCCCTAATTACATTAAGCAGAGCCCCATACTAACACTCTTAAGAGAAATCTTGAAGAGTGGATGGGGAATGGTAGATACACCCCAGGGATCCCACCATTGGCATTGCTCGACAGAGGGACAGTTAATTAATCAATGGGGTGGCAAAAGCTGACACATTCTGGCTAGGCTTATGAATGCCCTCGGGCAGTTAGCCTAGTACCTACCTATGAACCTATGAACCTATACATACAGTAGCAGTACATGCTGATAGCTTAATTCACTGTTCAGGTGTTGACTTATGTTGTGCCAGTAGCAGTTGTGTGTGCAATAGTTGCGGGCTGCCAATGTTGGATGCACACAGTAGACTGCCTATACATGACAATTTACAGGTAGTCTTGTGTGTGTGCCATCCATTTTTACTGTGTGTGCAGGTGGAGAAAGGTGCCTACACTGTCAGTGTGTGTGCTATACGTTCCCTCCTTGCCAAGGCATGGGCATACTAGGCACACCTCTGTCTGCCTACAGGGGCTGGCTCAGGGGGCTCATGGTCTGAGTCCCTCTGTGCCTGTGGGGCCCTTGGCAATGCTGGTGGGCTGTGAGGGCCTTCACCATTATGTCCCTGCTGCAGCTGTTTCTGCAGGATCATATTGTGTAGCATGGCACATACTATGAAGATGTGGGTACATGTGACTGGAGAGTACTGCAAGGCTCCACTGGATATGTCCAAACAATGGAACTGTGACTTGAGCATCCCAAACACATGCTTTATGATGATTCTGGTTTGTGCGTGTGCCTCATTATGGCGTTCTTGCATGGGTGTGTGTGCATTTCTGTTCTGTGTCATTATCCATGGTTCCAGTGCATAGCCAGCATCCCCCACCAGATGGCCATATGGGATGTCCCCCCTGGCAAATGCCTAATACAGCTATGAGGCATGCCAGATGTGGGAGTCGTGATAGCTTCCAGGGCTGCCAGCACACACATCCATGATAATGCCCTAGGCATTGCAAACAACTTGGAAGTTGATGGAGGGGTATCCCTTGCAGTTTATGTAGCGTCTACCCTGCTCACTGGGTGGTGACTTGATGTGTATGTGCGTACAGTCTATTGCACCCAGTACCTCCGAGTATTCTGCCACATGGTGGAAGAGATGCATATTGCTGGCCAACTCCTCCTGCATTTGGGGGAAGTATATGTGCTCATTGGCATGTGGTAACATGGCATCCAGGAACTGGTGGAGTTCCCTGGATGATGATGCCTGTGAGATTCCCATGATATCTCCAGTTGGCCTTTGAAAGATACCTGTGGCTAGTATTCTCAAGCTTACACATACCTTGGTATCCACTGGGATGGGTTCCCCTCTGTTTGTCCTGGCTCTGAGGTGTGGCTGGAACAGCTCCACAAGTTGCTGTAGGGTGTCCCTGTCCACCCTGTAATACTCTACTATCTACAGATCATGTAGCCCTGGTAGGTTACCCTGGGTCTGAACACTCTTCTCCTCCTCTGGTGCCTGCGGTGGTTGTCAGCATCATCCTCCTCACCACCTTCAGTCTCCATCACATTATGGTGGATCAAAGCAATGGTAGCCCCTAACGTGTACGCATTAAAACTTCCTCATTTGTAAACACCAATGGTGCAGTGTGTATGGGAAAACACAAGTGTGTGTGAGGTGCTTTCACACTTTATACTATTGTGCTATAGATGCTGCTGATGTCATTGGCTGTGTATGAGCAATTCCAGCTGCAAGGTATCTTACTTATGGGTTTTACACTGATTACTGCAAGTGTGAGGGCTGTAGTGTGGAGTTATGCTTGCCTGGCTTGATTCATCTGTTGCCCTTTAATTCCCTTTTAAACCTAGATCCCATCCCATTGTCTGGCATGCATCCACCTGCCAGCTTTATTGTCTTGTACTTTCCCTACCCAATCATGTGTTGCAAAGTGTATTATGTAACTGATATAATGCAATTCTACTTTGTTCTGCTGTGACACTTTACTGTTTTCTTTGCAGTACAGCCCCTCCCCTTTCCTGTTCTGTGGGTAACTGCTAGCAGCCTTATTAGCTGTTGTCAATGGCCCACTGTAGGTTCCTAGGTGTTAATTACTCATCTGTACTCCAATTTCTCTGCTGCAGCATTTCCTTATTTTTTTCCTATATCCTTCCTGTTTCAGCTCTGGTGCTCACTGCGCAAATCCGTTTACCGAGTTTAAGCACGTTTTAAACTCTGTTCACATGCAGACTCGGTTACCTTATGTGCTCTCAGCTAGGCAAAGCTAAAGCCAGTTAAACACACCCCTTTCCTTTAGCTTTGCTTAGCTACGGGCAAACCGGATTGGAATTGCTCCAATATGCTTACAGCAAAGGTGACACACCCCTCTCTTGATGTCAAAGTGTGGCCTAATGGTTAAGGTGCTTGCCTTACAAACACAAGGTGCAGGGTTGGAGTCTCACAAGGGATAATTGTCTAGGCTTAAAATGGCTTGCAAGGGCAGTTAGCCTAGTACTAATCTATGAACCTATGAACCTATGAATCTTTATCTCATTGTTACACCTCGGTGTTATAACACTACACTGTGAGGTGCATCCTTACACCAGGGGGGAATCTGTGATTCAGTATAACTCCTCTCACTTGCATTAGATTGCCTATTAATTCCTGGAAACTGGGCATAACACTAACACAGCCCCTTAGCAACCCTTGCACCATGGTGTGGTGTAACATGCCTGCCACTGACTATTATGGGGAAATCTATTTTTCTTATGATTCTGTTTGTGCGCCGCTGCCCTACACTTTAAACTTTGCGATAGCGCAAGAAAAAATAAAAATGTTATTTTTACATTTTGTACATTTTATTTATGCCAATGGCTATATATTTAGCCATTGGCATATATTAACAATGTAATACATGTGTTTGGCCGGCTGACATGGCTCCGATTTTATGTTTGCAGTAATGTAAACCGTTTTTTTATGGTTTACATTTCTGCATGCTTACACTACTCCTGCACCACTTCCTGGATTGCTAAATACCCTAATTTGCATGCTACACTGCTGCAAATGGGGTGATTAGCATACAGGAGCCAAGAGCTGTGCCAGCGGTGTGTAAGCAGGTAGTGCACGTGAAAACAGCTCACACCTGCATCGCTCGGCGGCCATATTTGGTGTTGGAACACCGACGCTACTCCTGCACCTGGTGCAAGCTTTGTGAATCCCAGGGTTTGTTTTAAAGTTACACAGTTTGTTTATTTTAAAATGTGGAAAGATTGATTTTTTATACATTTTATGTATTTTTGTCCTTTAGCAGAGAAAGATTCATGGTACAGATATAAAAATCACTCTCATTTGATACAAACAAGGCTGAATGCATTCATGATTATAGTCTGCACAATGTTTTTCCAAAGGACAAAAGTTTGAAAAAATATCACTTGAAGCCAGCAAGAGAACACGTCACATGCAGGAGAAGACTCTCCACATTCTCCCACAAATTATATATGCCAAATGCATGGCACACAACAATGGAACATAAAAAATACTCAGTGATCGCTGAAAATGGATTTCAGCAATACCTTCTTCGTGATCTTGTTTGGCTGAACAATGCTTGTGCTTACAGTACCCTGCTGTAATGTCCTGTTTTAAATTTAGTCCTGTTACAATGTCAGGAGATGCAAATAATGCAAATAATGCCATTTTTGTATGTCTTTTTTTACTTCTCAACAAAAATATGTTATATAAGCTTAGGAGGTAGTTTCCTGTTGTATGTTTGAGGACCATAAATGCAATCCTCATAACTGCAGCAATTTCAGTGCTGTACTAGGGCAATACATACCAAGAATAAAACCAATGTCTCTCTAACGTATAGTGTGATCTCAGAGTTAGGACAGGTATATCGGTGGTCCAGCTTTCAATATGAAACAACAAATGTCATATTCTGTTATTTTAGAATACTCACTTTTAATTTTATCGTGTTACAAGACTTGCAATATCAAGTCTTAAACTTCCAAAAGGTTGTCTGCAAGAAAAACTACTTATTTTATAGAGATCTATATGCTAAATGACTTTTATACTTACAGTATCCTGACTCAATTACATATATATATATAAGTGTCATTATTACATTACTCTTTGTATATTCTAATTTCATGAGCATCGTAACTTAGGGCATGTGGAATGCTGAGAAATGCAGCAGTCTTGGACTTTCTCCCTTTTTCGTACTTAACAGTTCCACATGTACAAAGATTGTGGTCATGATTTTCAGAATTTCAACTGGGAACCCAGGAAGACAATTTTTCATTTGTGTCTCAAATATAAACTTTTTTTCTAGGTAACTTTTGCCCTCATGCCTCCCCTTAATCAGACAGTACAAATTCATTTCTGTGTTCTGGGAATTCCACTTGCAGCAAAGGTGAGATCTTTCCAAGGTGTGAGGGGCATCATTCAAGCAACCATGAGGGTGCTTTGGGGTCTTATAATCTTGGCAATGAGGGCATTTTGGATGTAGTAGCCTCATCCTGGATAGTAGAATTTGTTTATGCAGTTTTTTTGTAAATTATATCACTTTAAACAATCTACAGATACTAGTATCATATAAAGTTTTTCTGTAGCTATTTCTGAACAGACACTTGTATGTCTTCCTTTCACAGATTCATAGATTCATAGTAGGTTACTAGACTATTGACCTGAGGTTCATTTTAAGCCTAGCCTATTATACCCATTATACTTAAGAGAAAAAGTCTAGTCAATGCCTAAGATTATTATTAGTAATGACTGCCCATTTCCAAGAGGGATGTGGGAGCTATTCCTTGAAAGAATTTGAGGTTTCCTATCCATTCATCCAAGCTTCTTTTGAACAGAGTCATAGAGGTGCTCTGCTTAACATGAACTGGTAGCCTATTCCAGAGAACTAGCAACCTCTGTGAGAAGGATTTGTCTCTCCAGCATGTCCTATTTAAATTGCAGGCCAGATTTAGGTTGCCGGAACAGATACTTGTAGTCTCATTTGACTTACATATGTGCGGCAACTTCATCAGGTTGGGGTCCAAACCAGGCACAAGTCTCCCGTAAGCAACCTATATGCTACAGAGTACAGTGACAAAGACTTCTGTTTTTTTGTGTAAGGCAGGTGCTGAAGACCCTGGATTTCCTTAGTTAAAAATTTCTGGGGTCTTTTCAGTTGATGCAGTTGCCTGGTACGGTACCTACCAAAGGGGGCATTATACTCAATTATGGGCCTGATAAGGGATTAGTATAGGAGGGTTATAACCTCTTTAGCTCTTAAGGCTATGCCTTTGCTAATCAAATGTCTGACACAGAATGCCTTTATTACTACAGTGGACACATGGTGGTCAAAGTTTAGGTCACAGTCTACTTGTGTGCTCAAATACCTCTTTACAGCATTCATACTTAAGATATTGTTGTTTATTTGATAGTTAGTAGGGACATTGCTTTTACCAAAGGAGATGATGATGCATTTTTTTTGCATTTAGTTTGAGTCCATGTCTTTGGCACCAATTGCCGGTCTGTGTAAGCTCCTATTGGAGTACACTGACATAATGTGGGGAGACAGTGATCATGCCAAGTTTGCAGACATCAGCAAACTTGGTCCGCCACATCCCCTTTGTTTTGGCCTGAACTTCTGAGAACTAAATACCGAACAAAAGGGGGCCCAGTACTGACCCTTGTGGAACCCCACTGGTAACAGGTCTGCTGGTTGAGGTGGAGTCACCCACTTTGATAGTACATGTACGGTTAGTGAGCCATTTTGCGACCCACCTAACAACAAAGGGGTTGACATTTAAGTGGATGAGATTGTCAATAATGACTGAATGGGGGATTGTGTCAAATACCTTTGCCCAAGTCCAGATATGCTGTGTGCACAGATTTGTCCTCATCTATGGCCCTGGTCACATTTTTGAAGAAGTCTGCTAGGTTTAACAGGTATGATCAACCCTTTACAAATCTGAACTGGGATGGATCAAGGGTTTGCAGGTCACCTATATCTTTATTTATGAGGTCCATGATGATACATTGTATGGTATTGCAGATAAGGCTAGTCAGGCTTATGGGTCTATAATTCCCTGGATCTGTTGTTAAGCCACCTTTGTGGAGGGGGATAACAGTTACAGTTTTCCATTCATCTGGGACAAATCCTGTATTCAGGCTGTGGTTAAATAGGGTGCCTAATGGGGGGGTTACTAATTCCTGTTTTAATTTGTTTAGAATACAGCCTGAGATGCCATCAGGACCGATAGACCTGAGCTGTGTTTTTTGCCTTAGACAGAGCTTTGATGACCTGTTCTTTAAACATATAGGGCGGGGGAGCTGTTGAAGGCATGATTTGTGATATATTTGGAGTGGATAAAGGAGTGAAATTTTCACCAAACCTGTCCGCTAGTAGGTTAGCAATTTCTGCAGGATCAGTGTGTGTGATATCATTTGTCACTAGTTCAGCACACATCTGGGTCATACCTTTTAGGCAATGGATGTAGCTTTAGAAAGCCTTATGGTTATCCTTAGCTGTGTTTGCTAAATTTTTCTCAAAGTTGCCCTTAGCGGATTTTATAAGTTGTCTCATTTGTTTATTTAGGCTTAGGCAGGTACTTTTCTAGTGCTGGGACGTCCCTTTGGTGTTCTTAGACAACAGCTTCTTATGCTTGCTGTATAGTTTATTTATGAGAGATGTCCACCAAGGTGGCTTGTTTTTTCTTGAGACTCTTACTTTCGTCCTATCTGGCATAGCTAGTCTATACATTTGTATAAGTGTTGGTGCAGGGCATTAGAGTATACTTTAGTATAGTTGCCAAGACCATCTGTGGGGACTGAGGCTTGGAAATCATTTAAGCCAAAACCTAGGGGGGTATAGTTAGCTTTGGTGAAGTTGTTTAATCTGACTTCACCTCTGATGGGTTTTGGAGTTATTGCTACTTTAAAAATGATTGACTTATGATCAGATTTTACTAATGATGGTCCTGTACTGGGTTTATATTATATTTTTGAAAGTTTCAAACATCGAAAACTATATGAGCGATGTTTGAAATTTCGAAAATATAATAAAAAAATAAAAAACTATACTTACCTAAACTCTGTAGGCAGGGGGGCAAGCCCCCCACACCCCCACTACTTAAATATTCCTACTCCGAGATTGCACTGCATTGAAGTAAAGGGAAAATATTCCCTACGGCGGTTTCCGTGTTACACGCCCAACGTTTTGACATTTTGACCAATTGGATTTGTTCAATATGCGTTCGTTGTTTACAATTTTCGATCATGCAATAGGAACCCCCTACACATACAGTAGTGCAATGGTCTCTCATGTTATTGAGAACCAGGTTAAGCATATTTGAGCCTCTTGTAGGATTTTGTACAATTTGTTCCAGGGCATTTGAGTTAACAAAGTCAAGGAACTTTTGTGCAAGTAAGTTGGGGCTTGTATAAGTTTCCCAGTTAATGGTAGAATATTTAAAATCCCCATGACAAGAGTGTTAGGTTGTATTTTGATTGACTCAAGTAAAGCCAAATAAGCCACATGAGCATCTTGGTTCATGGAGGAGTACCTTTAACTAGCAATGACTTGAAGGGGGCCATGATAATTTGAACTTGGAGTAGCTCCATAGAGTTATGTAACCAGTCTGGATGAGTATTTACCTTTAATGTAGATAGATACTCCACCACCTTTGGTTCTCACACTTTCAAGTGTGGAAGGCATTGTAGGCCTGCAGGGCTGGGGGTACTCTCTGTGGCCTTGAGCCAGGTTTTTGTGACTGCACAAATGTCTACATCATCCAAGGAAAGGAATGCTTCCAGAGAGTGCAGCTTTTGGTTTAAACACCTAGTGTTCAGCAGCATAACCCTTATTTTGTTTGTGGTGGATATTTTTACATTGGAAGTTTTGTTTTTGAGACCTTACCTAAAAAAAACACTATGGGGGAGGCAAGAGCCTTAGCCAGCATTCCCTGGTTGTTCTAGTCCATCTGCCCAAGCAATTAACCTGATTACAGATTGTGAAACAAGCCTTTTCCCCCACAGGATATGGACTGAGCTGTATTCTAACAAGGAAAGTAGCAGAATTTTGACTTCATTCATTTTAATACTAACATTCTGTGATGAGCATTCTGTAGTCTTTCAGTAGCGGAGAGATTATTATAGTAGAGGGGGAATCAGCACTTCATGTTATCTGAAGAGTCCACAGAGTATGTCAGAGACTGTTATACACCCAAATGTGATTTATGCATTTCTGAAGGACTTAACTCATTCAAGCCTAAAATGACTTTTTTGTACATTTTCAGATCACATCCGAAGAACCACATAGTGTCTGGACCTTATTTGGGTCTGGCTTCTTTAACTAAGTAACTTACCATCTAAGAATAGACAGTATTATAAAGTGGAAGGAGTTAACAAAATGACAGTAAGAGTGTTAATTTAGGATGTGTTGCAGAAGAGAAATTAATCACTATTTGCACTTATTCATATGTTCATATTTATATTCATATTTTCATAACTTGGAGCCCTAGATGTTATTGAGCGGTGTAGTGTGATATGCCATGGTGGGAAACAGGGAAATTTGTTGTCATTGCCCATTTATATCACATTATACTTGACATATTGCTAGTTGTTTATTAGCAATTATGAAAATAATCAATATTTCCTTTTGCACTTAATACTTCAAAAACCAAGTGACTTACAAACTGTTGCATGACATCAAGTGAAATCTTAGATGTTGAATAAAAATATCTATTTGCGCTGTATGCTGCACATTTTGAAAGATATCCTGTGTTATTTATATTCCTTATTATACAATTAAGCATATATTTTCATTGTTCTGTAAATATTTCAATAAATATGCATTCATACATGAATTGCTTGTTGTCACATGAAAGCTTATGTCTAGTTAACAAAAATGGTATAACAATATATATCTAGGTTTTAAGTTTCTAAGATATGAGAATTTGTTAGTGAAAGTTTAGCAAAAATATAATTTGGGGTCTGTATGCATTATAATATATTATGTTATATTATTTATGGAAATACTGTTAATTCACTAACTGTTATCACTGTAAAGAATACTTTACATTGCTGATAACTGATAAAACTGATAACATTGCTATTTGTGCAGTTTGGATAGCTTTTACTGTTTGCAAAATATTTACTTTAATCTATCTTAAGTTTTTTTTTAACCCCGGGATTCATGAAGCTCGGCGCAAGGCCGACAGTAGGCTTGCGCCGACAGTGCGGCATGAAGATGGCGCAGTAGTGCCAAATGCATATTAATGAAGATGCGCTGCTGCCACAGCCACGTGCACAGGAAAGGAGCGCGAGTGCATAGGGCATGTCAAAGTGCTGCACGGAGTCGATGTGCAACCTAAAATGCTTGCATATAACAACTTGCAAGATAGTAATCACATCTATCAGTGTCCGTGGATACTGAAACGTATGCAAAGCATGCAAGAAAGTTCCTGCGAACACAAAATGAAGAAGCAAACACAAATGCACTGTAGGGAATAACGGGTCCCTATCCCACGAACAAATGACATGGAAAACCGTGTGCCCGTAGTCCAACGCAGTGTAGATAGCTATACCAAGTGGAAGTGAAATGCATTATATGTTAGCAAGCCGCCAGTAGGTATGTCCAGCCCAATGGTTAGGGTCACCAGCTGACCCATAATGTGAGGGAGGGTACACAGCTGGGCAAATGTGTACATAACATGATAAATGTACATATCTAGTGACCGTATGTCCGAATCATATCCCACAAGGCACGCAATAGTCACATACAAAAGGTGTGTCCGTATTTCACATACTAAATGTGACACGAAATAGAATAAGCATGTAAACGAAACAGAAGGAACATATAAACAGCTACAACAATAAGGAAACATGTAGGCTGAAAGGAACAGTATTATCCGTACCGTCGACTGTGGGTACGTGCTGTCCAGTACACTCGGATATGTGTACGGAATATATCCCATCCTGGACATAGGAAAAAGTGGCATCCTACCAATGATTAGAACAGTCTGCCAAAATCTGCAAATCAGCGGTACAAGCCGAACTTGTCAGGATGTGTCCCAGTTGAACGGGTAGTACCCGGGTATACCAACCATGTAATGAAAGTTAAATATGGGCGTGTACCTATGTGTGTGAGGTATAGCATGTGGAAAGCAAACATGGCAGGGTAGTCCACACAACCATACAGGTACCTGACATATGTAGGGTATTCAATGTGTTACTCTGGCTGTGTCATGGGCAAACAACCAAAGCAGTGATGTATGGGGTGTGAGGAATATGTGTGTGTGGGGGGATGGGTAATGGTACAAAGGCAATACTGTGTCATGTGCAGAATAGGTGAACCAGAGGTGTATGAGGGAGCAGCGGGTGAAGCTGAAAGAAACACAAAAACATGTATAAACAGCTGCAATACAACCAGACAGGCCATACTGTAGAATACAATCCCACAAACATATGAATATTGAAATGTGCAATACAAATGTATAGACATGTCACCGGCACATACCCACAGATTGGTCCTGATGGAACTGGCCATAAGAAATGCAACACACCTGGATGCATAATGGACTACCCAGCATCCCCTCCACATCACACAACCCGCTCCCTTACCTGAACATCCACCAAATCCAGCCATACTTGGCCTACTGGTTTGGTGCAGCCACATCTACACATAGTGACCACTACGCATATGTAGTAGGTAGTGTCACCCTAGTCAGTTGCAGGATTGCACACTATGTATCCCTTGCATGTAAAACCCCCAGCACATTTTCATAAAGCCAGAAGAATGGTCGGCATTCGTCTTGTTTTGGTCTTGTTCAATTTTTGGGATAGCCCTCATGGGACAAGTAACCTGTGTAAACATTAGAATAGAAGACACAAAGTCCAGTCCTGTAGATATCTGGACACAAGTTGGAATGTGCATTAGTGGTGCATGACACTGTCCAGCCCTAAATGGTCATGCATAACCTACTACCCAGGATCAAACACCTGCCCGTGACGCACGTCCCGACACGAATAAGTGAGAGAATATATTGCACACATTCGCATAGTGGCACATGGTATAAGGGTGATGAAAGCACTGACATAAACAGGATACCCCTGATCCACTGTGTGAGGGACAATTAATGTGTGTGTAGGTGTGACCTGACCAACAATGGTACAATGCCAAATGTCTTGTGACCGTAGGAAATAACTATGCACCATACTGCATGTAACAGTTGCCTAAAGTGGTCACGTCATGATAGAATAAACGTAATTCCTACAAGAAACAGGCAAACAACAAAGTGCCAAAGGTATAAGGCTCACAGCTAGAAAACAAATGAATGTTCTAAACCTGCACTGACCATGGCTATGTGTTGGCTCAACAATCTGGTGTCCGCAGTAGGGTTATCATCTGTCCCACTTTGCGAGGGACAGTCCATCGTTGGACAGTTGTGTCCTGACAAAGGACATTTCAAATGTCAAATGTCCTAGGATTGTAGGACATAATTATGTCCCATGTGTTATGTAATAGTAGCAGAAAATAATTATTGCAGTATCTACAATACCTAAATGTTACAAGAAACAGAATAAGCAACTAAACCGCTACAACAATAGGCTTTTATGTAGGCAAATAAGTAAAGTTCTATCTGTTGTACTGACTGTGGGTATGTGTCAGCTTGTAAAATCTGATGTGTGTTCCGAAAATGTCCCATCTTGGCCATTTGAAAAGGTGCCAACCCTAGTCACCAGAATACAGCACAACCTGTACATATGACAAAGTCAATGATACCAATGGTCAGAGCATTCGCACAGTAACTGGCCAGACCCTTAAAAACTCACAAAGCCAGAGACCTTTGGGGGAAAGGTGTTGAATGAGAATGACTACTTACAACAATGAAGAGTAATAGATGCATTTAACTGCAGAAAATTAGTAGTATTACGAATCTGTCAACACGTTCCAGGTTAATAGTACTAATATGGTAGAAGTGTCCGTGATTATCCCTGAGCTGTCATAGCCTTGTCCCTGTCACTGTAGACATGAGTCCCCGAGTATCAGAGAGGTCCGTACACAGAACTACACCAACCAACTGTCCCATCTGTTGACAGGACTATTGCATACCTGTAATAAATTCATAACAGATGTCCCGAATAATATTAATTGTATGTATAAATGAATGAAATAGTCAAATGGGAAGGGAAACCACCAGCCCAACCTGCATTATGTAGTGGAACCACTCCCCACCCTAAATTATGTAGCACCGACCCAATAATGTGATCAGAAGTGCCCAAACACCTGCGTCTGTGAACACAGGTAGAATGTTAAACTCTGGACTAACTCTGTCCATGTGCTACATCTGATCTTTGAACAGCGCCAGGGCAGTGTTAGTCACCAGTTGGCCGAGCCCAAACCCGGACCAGCACATGAACACCCTGACAATCAAGCACGCGTATGTGCCTGCTGTGTAAGGGAAGCGGTGAGGCATATGTCAGAGTAGCTATGAACCATGGGTATACATATAAATGAGCCAGAACACCAATAGTGTAGTGGTTACAGCATCCACCTAACGTAAAGGCATTCCCGGTTCAAGTACAACTATAGCACACAATAATTGTGTAATGAATGCCTCTGTGCTGTAAAGCCAACATTTATACATGTAAAGGTGACCGCGTTCGCATGCGTCCGTTAACCGGATTCCATCAAAGTGGTACTGTCATAAGGAATGAGGTACATGTAATCCTAAAGGCGTGCCTGTAAACATATGTAACTTAGAATAAGTAGATGCAAGTGGGCCTGCGTGGGTGTACACAGCTATTAGCATAGCAAATGTATGTTGTCTTCTACAGCTGTAACTTTCATATATATATATATAGTTAGATAGATGTGTGTATAGATAAATATCCACAGACATAACAGAAATATGCATATAAATATATATATATATATATATATATATATATATAGATAGATAGATAGATAGATATGATAGGAATGCTGAAAGACGAAAGCAAACCTAAGGGTTGTGAAGGGAATCCAGAGCAAGTTAGGAATTATGAAGTGCTCGCAGCATATGTCACATAAAGCTGCACAAGTGTGAGTAGAGCACCGCTCTCCACACCAGAGGCAGGGCTATACCAGTGGCCATAACATTGTTGAAGTGCTACGTCAACATTGTAAACAGACGGAATGTAGGACATGTTGCGACCAACTACACTTGTAACCCGCAAATCGTTCGTAATCCATAACACCAGGAAAGGCACGTATGTGCAAATATGAATGGATGGTGAGCCTGTGAATACACGAGGTGGTATAAAATGTGTGTAGGGCCCCAACGCTCATGAGAGGGCAATGTGTAAAGGTGTGTCATGGCTGTGATATCAGGTGTATAATGGCTATTATGCGAGGAAACTCAACACGGGTGTGCAAGAGAAACTATGGATATGCGAGTATGGACACAGGAGTGATTGGGTATGTTGCGCCGGGTGCAATGGAGTGGCCCGTGGACGTCAGCTAGTACGTAGGTGCGATTCCCAGATAGAGTGTCATTTGCGTGGAGACATGCGTGAATGGGCGTATTGTTGTCGGACGTTGTGCGTCAGGTCTGGCAGCCCGGCACGTAAAACCTATACGCCACCCATGAACAGAATGGAGTTCTGCTGTGACAACCCCAAACCAGGAAAAGCAGAAAGACACAACTACATGAAGACAACAATCTGTCGACGTACAGTCACAGTAACACAAACACACATCCTATCAACAGTAATAATATGAATGTGTACAGAAACAAACACAGTAGCAGGAAAAATAGGCTGCGCATACGAGGAATAGGTTGAATAACACTATCAAAACCCAGTTAGCAGCGGCACCCCAGACATGAAAAACTTGCGACATCTGTCTGCTGCATAATGTGCAATGTACTGAGCACAAGTTCACTGGAGTGAAGTGTCGGTGTCAGAATGACTATGGCAATAGTATGCTGTTGAAGCAGGGATAAAACCAATACGCATGTGTAAGTGTCCATGTCCGGGAAATGTATAGGTTAACGGACACACAGATGTATATATAGATAAAAACGTATATGTACACATAGCTATATTAACTTACATACACATATATATCCATACGGATATATATATATATATATATGTATACACACAAGGATATACTATGGATATATATAGATAGATATATATACACAAACAACAGGTAGTGATATATACACATACACACAAAACAAACTATATGTCAGTGTAGATATACACATTCACATAAATAGGTTACTTCACAGCAAATAGGGGTAACATATTTACAGCCCGGGCATTTGTGACTGGGAGGTCCAATAAAGAAACGTTGTACCCCCCCACATCGCCTAACTAGGCCAGACAGACGTACAGATAGACAATACAGATGAATACACTGCCGCTGTCCAAAACACCTGTAGGAAAGGACCAGTGGGAGAGTTCTGCAAGGTCTACACTTTAAACATGGATAATGGTGTCCCTTGCGGGACCCCAAAAATTCAGGGTATGAAAGAATCTGTTGACACAAATATGAGCAGGATGTAGATGTACATGGAACAGTAGGTTGTGCAAGTGTGATAATACATGGGTTGACAAAACGTATGACATGTCCTGAGATGGGGAGTGTAGGCAATGTGTAGGGGTGTGCTCATACCCCAGCTGTGCTCGCAGTAAGTATTTGTCACGACTGCTGTAGAGGGGTGCCAGGTAGGTGGACCATGGGTATGCATTAATGGGCTTAAGTGTGCAGGTGCTGGTTGTTAGAGATGTAGTAGGCCCACCCAGTGGAAGTCATTAATATTCCTATGTGGGCATAGCATACGCCTACACCTCCAAAACCTGAAGAGCACATCTACCAGTATAGTTTGTAAACCATCGGGGAATACATAGAGACCTACACAGTGCTGTGTACCCAGTTAGCATGGACGTCCATAGTTATGTATCAGAATGTAACAAAGTCCAACTAAACACTGCCAGAACTACTGATATTAGGTGAACAGGTGGTGGAATACAAGTAATGACAGATGACAACATGTATGAGTCATAAACGGCATGTACCTCAACAAACGTGAATGAATACATATGTTCTGTGACTGTGAATGTGTCTGGTTAATAGAACCAATCATCTAAATGTGTCCTGCAGGGTGTTATGCATTGTTCCTGATACAGTGTTCATTCACACCCATTGGTATGTGAGTTCTGCTACTGACGGAAAGTGCATAAGTTGCTGACCACCTCAGGTGGATGATAGCATAATAGAAGAGGTTAAACACCCATACACCTGCAAGGGACACACTCGTCTGGGCAGTTGTGTCTTGCAAAATGACAGTTATGGCACATGGCCTGTGAGTTCAGGAATGGAGGCTATATAGTGTGTTTAGTGGTGTCAGACATCAATTTGTTGTATCAGTAACAGCTACATATAATAGAAAATAGTATTATCACTTATAATGCTACATGAATAACCTTAACGTATGCAAACCGTGGAGGTCGTCCGTGTACTACTGGCTGTGGGTCAGACCTCTCAACCAATTGGGGACAAATTTCAACAGAATCACGGACAAGTCAAGAAAACACAAGGACAATCAGGGACACATTTAAAATATTAGAGCTATTAACTGGAAACATTGACAGAATCAGAGCATATGAATTAATACACATTTTCTGAAGTAAACGAAGTTTGTAATTCTTAATTATTGTCATTATTCATGAAGTGTAATTCACCACCTTTCCTCCAAACTTCACTAGTTTTAGGAGGGAGAGACAGAGTTAAAATTTGAGTCAAAATCAGGGATGGCCCTGAAAATCAGGTACAGTTGAGAGGTATGCTATGGGCATGTGTTGCCTTGACACATGTGATAGCTCTACATATAGGGTCTATAGGGCCACCACCAGTCTGAACGGCCAAAGTGGAACCTGCTCTGTAGAACTGTCAGATGTACCAGGGCAGAACATACTTACAGCCATGCATAGTACAGAAATATACATATTGGAACAAATCAAAGCGTAATCTAGCAGCAGTATAGTTGCTTATGCTACTACATATGACATATCGACGTGTCAGGTATACAAGACCTGTAACAAGCAACCAGTACAGACACCTACAACATGAGAAGGTCCCCTAATCAGGACAGTTGCAATGGTTAGAGTATTGTCCATACCACTCAACTGTCCCTGAATGTCAGGTATGTCCCTGAGTTTGACTGAAAGTCTAACTGTGTCCTTCTTAATCCCTCCTAAAAGTAGTGGCTGTTGAAGGAAAGGTGGTGAATTACACTTACTGACTAATGACAATAAGTAAGAGTTATAAACAACTGTTACTTCAGAATATGTGTATTAAGTCATATGCTCTGATTCTGTCAATGTGTCAAGTTAATAGCACTACTTTTGTAAAAGTGTCCCTGTTTTTCATGACCTGTCCCTGATTCTGCAGAAATGTGTCCCTGATTGGTGGAGAGTTCTGGTATTTTCACATGTGATGTGCGATGAGGGACTGTCCCATGCAAAGTGGGAAAGGTGTCACTCCTACATTCTCCCGTCGTGCAATCTGAAAGGTGGTCAACGTGCAGTAGGTATGCGGTAGCATGACTCGGCAGACAGCTGCGTTAACAAACTCAAGTCACATGTCAGCATTGCAGAGTATCGGTTCCCATGTATCAGGCAGATGGGAGCAGATCGTATGAGGAACATGCATATAATATGATTATGTCACTGGACAGGCCGCAGAGTCCGTACAGTCGAACGGCTGCCATCGCAAAACGGTTCCACATACCCGATACTGTAGTCATGTAGTCCGATGTAATACGCATCACAAGGGATTGCACACACCCAGTGTGAGTGACAAATGTAAGTGGAAATGTCGGAGAGTGAGCAGCTGTAAGCGTGTTTGTCTACCAGTATGCCAGTAGTGCCCTGTCAAAGAAATGTGGAGTCTAAATGTGTATAAGGTGCTGTGACCAGAGGTCAGCAGTGGTTAACACTGTGCAAACCCACGCACAACAGCTCCCACCTGCTGGACTGTGTCTTACCTGGTTTGTATCCAAAGGTGTCGGCCAGTCCACAAACAAAGAACCGCCCTATACACGTGATGGTAGAAGTACCCTGCACACATAGCTCATGTGAATTAACAACAGACCATGGCATATGTACAGACAATAGACCGCAAACACCATACAGCGCAGACATCCAACAGTATAGCAATGTACTGGCAGATATGTCTTGACCACTGGTGTGTGCATGCCTGGCCGTCCTGTGTTTTAGTGTGTGAGCATGCCCAGTATGACTGTTACGCATGTTGTAGACTGACAATATCGTCATGTGTGTGAGCATGCAAAGTATGGTCAACTGTATTGCATGTGTCACATGTCCAGATAGTTAGTACTGTGTTGCTGACCCCTCCGCTCTACACAGACAGCTGACATGCTGTGTCTGCAGGGTAGCTAATGGTCATGTGGCATTGATAGTTGCTACATGTCTGTATAGCGTGGGGGGACATGCAACCACAACCACAGTCCTACACTGCATCGTGGGTGGTGCACATGACTCTCACATGTGTAGGTGTGATGGGGGGCACAGCCAACAGTTGCACACATCTGTCGCTACTGTACTGGTCTGCCGGGTACTCCACATTAGGGTGTGGACCTACCTAAATTTCTAGGTGGAGGGATACCAGTGTATGTCAGTTCCCAGCATTAATTACCAGCACAGTGGTGTTGGACGTCCTATTACACAACCTACATCAAACAGCCTGGCCTGCTGTCATCTGTGTGTGTTATAGAGGGTTGTGGTCAGTCATTGGGCATATCCATAGGCCATCGTATGTCATTTGTCTGTATTGGTCCACATCTGTCCAGCTGCATGGAACGTATGTGGGCTGTACGGAGCCCATAATCTGCAGTGGGTTAGGACACACTGTGTACTACAGGCTACCATTGTAACTCCCGTATGTGCTACAGAGGTCATGGTGCCACTATGGATGTGTACTGTCTGCTGCCCTAACATTTGGCCACCACAGTCACTTGTATGCTCACATACATACCATAGCAATGGGTAAGTACACATTCTCAAAAAATGCTGACAACCAAACAAAATGAAAAAATGAACTGCAGACCTGCTGGCAAAAAAAACAAGTAAACCAGAAGCCAAAAATTTAGCGTTTCATCCACTGTTTAATACGTGAACTTCCTCAAAAACATTTTCAAATGATTTCCAGTTCCTTAAATAACTTACTAAACAGGAAATGACATCATGACCATCAAACTGAAAAATAACAAATGTGATTTTCACAAAATGAAGTGTTGTCATAATGATGACAAATAAAAAAATATATATATATATATATATATATATATATATATATACAAATGAATGTATATACACATATACACATACATATGTATAAATGCAAAAATACAGTCATAAAATGCAGTGTAAATTCATGCTGTGTGAATAGCATAATAATCAACTTGAGCATATGAAATGCATATCCAAAGACCTCTTCCACATAAACACAACAATCACATGCATACACACACACCCGCACACACACACACACACACACACACACACACACACACACACACACACACACACACACACCCATATGCACATATAGACATGTACCCCCCCACACACACACGCACACACACGCACACATCACACACACATACACACACACACACACACACACACACACACACACACACACACACACACACACACACACACACACCCAAACAGTCACTATGAAAATATAAAATATACATGTGAAAAAAATATATATAAATGTCGTAAAAAATATATATATGACAATATAAAAATAATGATGATATATACACACAAGTACACACACCAAAATGTATATAATATAATATATATAAAATGTAATATATGTATAAAACAAAAAAAAATATGTATATATACGAATAATGTAAATCATATCATGTCTCTGAAGGGAATCAGAGTGATATGAACATGTATGTGTACACACATGTACACCTCACACAAAACACACATGGATCACATGCATATGGTCTCAAACACCTATCTATATTTCAAAAAACATTTTAAATTAATATAATCATTGAGGCCAGGCAACCTATCAGCCCCCAACAAAAGTTGCCACAATGTCTCCTTGCATTCTAAGACATTGTTTAAATCTCCTCCAAATTCACTAGTGTTGATTTTTTCCAAAACTGAAAAGTGAAATTTCTTAAAATCTCTACATGTTAAATAATGTTTGGCCAAAGAATTAAACTGATCTTTGTTTTTTATAGCCAAATTGTGCTCATAGATTCTTCTTTTTAGAAGCCTTTTAGTTTTTTCTATGTAATAATGTTCACATGAAACACAATTGGCGATGTAAACAACATAATCGGAATTACAATTGCAATAACTCTTAGACCAAATGGTGTAATTAAGAGATTTTATGAATGCACTAGTACTGTTACTAATAAATCTGCACTGCCTACAGTTATTGCATGCATAAGTACCCCTCTTAATACTGGCTGCTCTTGTCATGTCCTGATACCTATAATGATCTATCTCCAGCATAGATTTTAAGTTTTTAACTCTTTTGTAAGTGAAAGTGGGTTTCATCCCTAAAGTACCAACCAAATCTTTATTTCCTAATATCATTTTCCAATTGTTAACGATAATGTTCCTGATGAACCACATTTCGTCAACAATCAGTAAAGGGAACGCTAGGTTGTAACTACTGGTATTCTCTAAAACTTTGGAACCAGAACTTAAACCTATCTGACTAGAAAGAAGAATCGGTTTAGCAACCCCCTTCCTTAAAGAAATGACCTCTTTCTCTATTTTTTGAATCCAGTTTAATGCGTAACCTCTATACAAGAATAGTGACCTTAAAAATCCTACTTCACTTTGAAATACATCATCATCAGTGGTGAGCCTTCTCAAACAAATTATTTGGCCCTTCACTACTCCTTTTTTCATATGTGTAGGATGTAAGCTGTCCTTGTGTAAATACTGGTTCGCAAAAACCTCTTTCCTGTATATTTGACTTTTCAATGTGTTATTAACTGTATCTATACTAAGGAGGACATCAAGAAAGGGAATGTTATCCCCAAAACCACTCAATTTGAAGACCAAGAAGTCAGTACTGTGATTCAAATCTGTCACCAAGTCAGAAAATTCTTCAAAAGTGCCATTCCACAAAAAAAGTAAAGCATCTATAAATCTAAAATATGCAAGTGCCCTATTGAAAAGATGATGTTTAACCAAAAATTTAAGCTCCCAATTTGTCATTTGTGGAATGGCACTTTTGAAGAATTTTCTGACTTGGTGACAGATTTGAATCACAGTACTGACTTCTTGGTCTTCAAATTGAGTGGTTTTGGGGATAACATTCCCTTTCTTGATGTCCTCCTTAGTATAGATACAGTTAATAACACATTGAAAAGTCAAATATACAGGAAAGAGGTTTTTGCGAACCAGTATTTACACAAGGACAGCTTACATCCTACACATATGAAAAAAGGAGTAGTGAAGGGCCAAATAATTCGTTTAAGTAGGCTCACCACTGATGATGATGTATTTCAAAGTGAAGTAGGATTTTTAAGGTCACTATTCTTGTATAGAGGTTATGCATTAGACTGGATTCAAAAAAATAGAGAAAGAGGTCATTTCTTTAAGGAAGGGGGTTGCTAAACTGATTCTTCTTTCTAGTCAGATAGGTTTAAGTTCTGGTTCCAAAGTTTTAGAGAATACCAGTAGTTACCACCTAGCGTTCCCTTTACCGATTGTTGACAAAATGTGGTTCATCAGGGACATTATCGTTAAAAATTCGAAAATGATATTAGGAAATAAAGATTTGGTCGTTACTTTAGGGATGAAACCCACTTTCACTTACAAAAGAGTTAAAAACTTAAAATCTATGCTGGAGATAGATCATTATAGGTATCAGGACATGACAAGAGCAGCCAGTATTAAGAGGGGTACTTATGCATACAATAACTGTAGGCAGTGTAGATTTATTAGTAACAGTACTAGTGTATTCATAAAATCTCTTAATTACACCATTTGGTCTAAAAGTTATTGCAATTGTAATTCCGATTATGTTGTTTACATCGCCAATTGTGTTTCATGTGAACATTATTACATAGGAAAAACTAAAAGGCTTCTAAAAAGAAGAATCTATGAGCACAATTTGGCTATAAAAAACAAAGATCAGTTTAATTCTTTGGCCAAACATTCTTTAACATGTAGAGATTTTAAGAAATTTCAATTTTCAGTTTTGGAAAAAATCAACACTAGTGAATTTGGAGGAGATTTAAACAATGTCTTAGAATGCAAGAGACATTGTGGCAACTTTTGTTGGGGGCTGATAGGTTGCCTGGCCTCAATGATTATATTAATTTAAAATGTTTTTTGAAATATAGATAGGTGTTTGAGACCATATGCATGTGATCCATGTGTGTTTTGTGTGAGGTGTACATGTGTGTACACATACATGTTCATATCACGCTGATTCCCTTCAGAGACATGATATGATTTACATTATTCGTATATATACATATATTTTTTTGTTTTATACATATATTACATTTTATATATATTATATTATATACATTTTGGTGTGTGTACTTGTGTGTATATATCATCATTATTTTTATATTGTCATATATATATTCTTTACAACATTTATATATATATTTTTTCACATATGTATTTTATATTTTCATAGTGACTGTTTGGTTCTATGTTTGTGTGTGTGTGTGTGTGTGTGTGTGTGTGTGTGTGTGTGTGTGTGTGTGTGTGTGTGTGGGGGGGTACATGTCTATATGTGTGTGTGTGTGTGTGTGTGTGTGTGTGTGTGTGTGTGTGTGTGTGTGTCTGTGCATGCATGTGATTGTTGTGTTTATGTGGGAGAGGTCTTTGGATATGCATTTCATATGCTCAAGTTGATTATTATGCTATTCACACACCATGAATTTACACTGCATTTTTATGACTGTATTTTTGCATTTATACATATGTATGTGTATATATGTGTATATACATTCATTTGTACATATATATATATATATATATATATATATATATATATATATATATATATTTTTTTTTTTTATTTGTTATCATTATGACAATACTTCATTTTTGTAGAAAATCACATTTGTTATTTTTTCAGTTTGATGGTCATGATGTCATTTCCTGTTTAGTAAGTTATTTAAGGAACTGGAAATCATTTGAAAATGTTTCTGAGGAAGTTCACGTATTAAATAGTGGATGAAAGCGCTAAATTTTTGGCTTCTGGTTTACTTGTTTTCTTTGCCAGCAGGTCTTAAGTACACATTCTAATACAACTGCCACTTGTTAGGACAATAAACATACCCTGGTTGTGTTACGGACTTGAGGACGGTGCTGGAGTGCTGCCTATGTCGGATGCACACAGTGCACCTCCCATACATGGCCGAGCACAGGTACTGTCATGTTTGGCATCCATTGTACTGTGCTTGGGTCAGAGAGGGGATATCCGTGGGAACCGACTGTGTCAGTGCATATGCCTTGTTTTGCCTCTGCAAAGGGCAGATCATACTGTGCACGGGCTTTCGCCGACTGTGCCCTACTCAGGTAGTTCCTTCACCAAGTCACATTGTGCCTGTACAGGCCTTGGCAGTGGTGTTGGGCTGTGTGGCCCTGCCCCATGCTGTTCCTACTGCAACTGTTACTACAGGATAACATTGTGTAGCATAGCAAATACCATAACAACCTGTATGCATGTAGCTTGTGAATACTGCAGAGCCCCAACAGATGTGTCCGGATACCAGAACTGTGAACCGAGCATCCCAAACACATGCACATGTATATGTCTTGCCTGTGCATCAGCCTCAGTATAGTGTGAGTGTTCAGGTATGTGTGCATTGCTGATGGGTGTTATAAGCCACTACACCAGTGTTTACCTAGCATCCCCCACTAGGAGACTGTAGGGGATGTCCATATAGACATTGGTGTGCTACAGCTGTGTCAGACGCCATATATCAGACACATCATAGCTTCCAGGGCAGACAGCACACACATTCAATCTCATACCCTGGCCAGCGCATATGGCCTAGCTGTTGGAGGGTATGCCACTGCACTGACTGTAGGCCCTACCCTGCTCCCCGGGTGGTGCTACGTGTGCAGGCTATAGCACCCAGTACCCCAGGGTACTCATCCATGTGGTTGAACAGATGCATATTGCTGGTCCACTAATCATGTGTGTGGAGGACCTGTACGTGCTCACTAGCATGTGTTGACATGGCATCTGTGAACTGGTGCAATACTCTGGATGCAGATGCCTGTGAGATACCCATGATATCCCCAGTTGTGCTGTGTGAGGTACCTGTGGCTAGTACACCAAGGCCAACACATCCCATGGTATCCACTGTGATGTGTTTCCCTCTGCTTGTTTGATGTGTTAGGCACAGGTCAACAAGCTGCTGTAGAAGGTCTCTGTCCACCCCATAGTGCTTAACATCCCCAGCCCATGTAGACCCTGGTAAGTCACCCTCGGTCTATAAAGTCTTATGTCACCCCAGTAAGGGTTGTTCGGCAGCATACACATCCTCACTGCCCCAGCCTCCTGCACATGTTGGTATATGTTGTCTGCTGCAGCCCGTGTCATTTGGTTGGACTGTGTCATGAAATGTCCCTGCAGGTATACACCGGTCGTGTAGAGTGTGGGCGAAACCTGTGTGTATGCTGCTTGCTCGCATTAATGTCCTGTTCATGTGCAGGCTGGCCATGTCATCAGCTGATTGCGCTGATCAACACCTGTTTGTGCAGCCTGTACACCCTGACTACCCCACCACTGCTGTCAGGCAGGTATAGACACACCCCTTGCTTAGGTGTGCTAAGGCAGGAGCACACCCAAGGCACAGTTCTGCAATGTACGTGCAGTATGCCTGACCCCCCTCCCATGCTGTCAACTATATTCGAGACCTGCACCTGGCTGACTACACACATACACTCCAGGGACCAGCAGCACACCCTGGTGATAAATGTGATACACCATAGTCAACCTCATCTGCATAGTATAGTCTTCTAATGAATAGTTATATGACCCATACCGAACCTCCAACATATTAACCACTGCTCAGTGTTGCTCAGATCCACACACAACTGGCAACAGGTGCCCTATTATCACCATATTCGATGTCCCATGGTCTTCCCAGCAACAAAATAACCGGTGTCTACACGACTACAACCCGTGGCCCTGCACACCACAGACGATGTGCATTAACACCACGCCATGGCAGATATACATTGATCCCAGGTTATCACGTACAGATCATCCGGCACAAATAGCCAATAGTGCTGATGTCCCCACACATATGTTTACATCTATGTCCACCTCTACATCTACATATATCACATATATTATTTGTATACATATATGCATGGACATATATATGTATATATACATACACACATATACATGTGCACACATATGTAGATATGGCATTTATATCACAACAGTGAACCACATGAGAGCAATGCATTAGACAGGAATGGAAAGGAAACTACTTGTGCCACCTGCATCATATAGTGTTGTTAATATCAAGGCACGTGTGTTATGTTGCGTCACACTGGTCAGACCATAGCAAGGGTAAGAGTAGGGCTGTTGACAGTTACTCACCAGACCTATTGGCGAATGTATGTGTTGACAACCCAGTGTCTTGGCAGAATATGTGGGCTGTGGACACTATATAGGTCAGCAACAAAACAAACTGAACACATCCTGCAGCTAGCCACCCACAGATACCAACACATACGGTATAACTGCCAAACACACACCTGCCATGTCCTGTAATCGAGCATCTACCTGTCTAGTCTACCACACTACAGCATTATGCAGTAACAGAACACGCTATCGAGTTCCGGCATCACCGCACTCCCACAGGCATACTTCTAGGCGGATGACATCATCTGCAAAGGCAAAGACGCTGATAGGGAATGTATGTGGTGTGAGCCATCTAGAAGCATTACTCTGTCCCCAGGCAGCTGGAAACACACACACAGAGGCACACACTTGGCAGGGCTGGGAGTCGAACATACATCTAACTACCTTATCACACTACAGCATTACGCAGTTACAGAGCGCGCTGCCAAGATTACTGAACACAGCACTCCCAGAGGCATACTTCTAGGTGGATGACATCATCCGCAAAGGCAAAGATGCTGATGGGGAATGTATGTGGTGTGAGCCATCTAAAAGCATTACTCTGTCACCAGGCAGGTGGAAACACACACACACACACACACACACACACACACACACACACACACACACACACACACACACACACACACACACACACACACACACACACACTCACACACTTGGCAGAGCTGGGAGTCGAGCATACACCTAACTACCTTATTACACTACAGCATTACACAGTTACAGAACATGCTACCAAGATTACTGAACACAGCACTCCCAGAGGCATACTTCTAGGTGGATGACATCATCCGCAAAGGAAAAGACGCCGATAGGGAATGTATGTGGTGTGAGTCATCTAAAAGCATTACTATGTCCCCAGGCAGCTGGAAACACACACACACAAACTTGGCAGGGCTGGGAGTCGAACATAAATCTAACTACCTTATTACACTACAGCATTACCAAGTTACAGAACGTGCTACTGAGATTACTGAACACAGCACTCCCAGAGGCATACTTCTAGGTGGATGACATCATCCGCAAAGGCAAAGATGCCAATAGGGAATGTATGTGGTGTGAGCCATCTAAAAGCATTACTCTGTCCCCAGGCAGCTGGAAACACACACACACACACACACACACACACACACACACACACACACACACACACACACACACACACACACACACACACACACAGAGGCACACACTTGGCAGGGCTGGGAGTTGAACATACACCTAACTACCTTATAACACTACAGCATTACGCAATTACAGAACGCGCTACCGAGATTACTGAACACAGCACTCCCAGAGGCATACTTCTAGGTGGATGACATCATCCGCAAAGGCAAGGACGCCGATAGGGACGGTATAGAGAGTGAGCAGTCTAAAAGCATATTACTGTCCCAAGGTAGATGTAGACAAACACACGGCAGTGGTGTGATCGGGGCAACTGCCTATCTAGGGAGCACTACAACAACACTACATAGATACAGGGCATGCCACAGACAGTACACCCTTCAAGAAAGTCTACCAGTGTGTTCAATGTAGGCATCCATCGTGACATGGAAAATGGACATCTGTTGCCTGGATGACCACCATTGCTATACAGGATGTCAATGGCCATGCCCATACACAGAGGCACATCACCGACACAAGGTGTCACTGGGCATGCCCGCACACTTAGTATCACACGTCTGTTTGGAATGTACTGTGTGTCCATCTACACAACAGCATACTGGGCATGCTCACACACGTAGCAGTTGCAAAGGGCCATCATGCATGCACACGGATTCTAAACACAGAAGGGTGCAGTGTGGAATGTACTGTGTGTCCATGTACATAATGGCAAACTGGGCATGCTCACACAGTTGCAAAGGACCGTCTTGCATGCACACGGATTCTATACATGGAAAGGCACAGTATGGTGTTACTGTCCCCATGTACATGAAGGCCACTCACATGTACTGACCAGTACACACTCAGGAGTCTTCACAGATGTCTCAGGTGCAGATCACAGAGGTACACACCGCAGTCTGACATCACCATGTCATTGGACCAGCAATACACAGCCATACATTACCACAGCACCGTGTGACTCATGACCAGTGGACTGAACATAAGTCTACAGCAACTGTGCAGACTACACATGTACCGACAGGGTTCCATCATGTGTTATGCATTGCAATGATACCACTGTACATAACCAGGTCAGCTTTACACATAACAGGGGCCCTGGGTCTTACACAGCTGTGACAGATGACTGTTGCTGTACACCAAAGAACACACATGTTTGGATATGACATACATGTAATCACAGTGGATATGTGCATGGACCACACACACAACACATATGTACATAACATAGCTTTTGCTGTCATCCGTGCTGACAAGTGGCTACAGCAATCACATGCACGCAAATGGAAGGTGGATCCATGGCTGTTGAATGCTAACAGTACATGAGGTAGCAATATTGACCGAGGACACATTCCCTCTGTACTAGCTACCCATGACACCCATCATATCATACAACAGTCCATGTGTTATGTATGTCATCACACATGCCCACCAATTGCAATGCATACAAACCTGGCTACATGACAGGCATGTAGGACCAACACACATGTACAATTTGTAGTGTGCATGCAGCTACCATACATGTGCAGTAGTTGATGTATGTAACTCATCTGTGCCTAACTACAACATGCAGTTGCAATGCAGCCCCATCATTGACACCTGTATATGGTGAAATACTGACAGTACGGTAGGATGTACATCAGGTATGGATGGATGTGTGTACATAAAGTGGTGATCCACCTGTGCAGATGGATGTTTGTCGGGGATGGCTCACAGGTGTGTCACACACCATCCTACCATTACATGTGCAGACAGTACGCTATGTTACTGTTACTTGACGATGAAGACATAAAACCTACACAGCGGTCAGGTGTTACTGACTGTAAGTCACTTGACACCTGTAATACATCCTCCCCTGTGCATATAGCAGCACAATTGTCGGAGGTAGCGTTGGTACACCTAATGCGGCCAATACTGCTGCATGTCTGTCAGATGTATCATCATATAGCAGGTGTATCATTCACAGTACTTCCATGTGTGTTTGCTTGTGTGACCATATATGCCACATATGGTGGGGAATACATCCCAATTGTTACACACCCCTGTACACTGTTGTAGAGATCTGTACATACTGCAGTGTGGAAAGCATGACGTAGGTAGGGGTGGTGTGTGTATCACACACATATCAGCTATCCATATGTGAATGACATTTGTGGTCTCCACAGTGTGTGTGTGTGTGTGTGTGTGTGTGTGTGTGTGTGTGTGTGTGTGTGTGTGTGTGTGTGTGTGTGTGTGTGTGTGTATGGCTGTCTGGTGCATGCAGTGAGGGTGTATACTACCATACAGAACACACAGGATCCCTAACCCCTCATGGTGATGCAGTCTACTACCCTGTTGATGCCATCGGTCTCAGCCGTACTGGCTACCTGTACATGTTCTTTCTCTGTGTCGCGTCATGTGGGTGCACAGTACTATGAGGGAGATTACCACATAGGCAGGGGTCCTCACCTCAACACTATGGAGTGTGCGTTATAGTGTTGTTGACCCCGTAAGTGTGGGCATGTTCCTGTAATGTGACAGGGTATTACTGCTACACAGTGAGGCTTCATGCTATCAAGTGGCCTCTAACGTTGTCATCGGCCGGACCGCTATGTACAACCCCTGCACCATGTCAACATACCTGTGATGTGACCTGGTATGGATGTCAGGTCTCTAGCCACTGTAGCCTATTAAACAGCCCACATGCTTCTGGATCAGTATATGTGTGGACATCTGTGGTATGTTAGCCTTTCCAACAGTCAGGTTGAGGCTGCATATAGTTTGCTGATATTGCCATACATGCCTGTGAGTACTCCACAGTTGCACATGGGAGACTGCAAACACTGCTACCTGTAGGCACATGCAAGTAGACCATAAGGAGGGAACCAGGGCATCATTACCAACATGCTGTTACTGTTGTTACCGAGATACATACTGTGAACATATAACAATGCATGCTAAACCTGTACTACATGGTATGTCTGGTGCATGTCAACAGTACACAACTAATGTAATATACACTTATCTCACTATTCTTACACAACTAATGTAATGTACACTTCTCTCACTATTCTATTCACCCTGTGCATCAGACCATTTGAGCATGTCCCTGCACTGATGGTGTGGATGACAGGGATGCGGTACAGGCTTCATCATATGCACAGGGTGATAATATTTGCCAGGGGCATAGGCTGCACCAATGGATGACATCTTGTGTGTGGATAAGGGCTGGAGATCTGATTGGACATGCCTGTTCAGTATGCATGTGAGTGTTGTGGTGCCCTACAGCTGTGTTTGCTGTGTGCGTGTATGTGTACACACAGTTCTGCCTTTTGTGAGGCCTACACAGGGGTATTATTGACAGCTCCAGATTGTACAGACCAGGATGTACAGCTCACTTTGTCTGGCCACGGCCGCATGACCTGTGCCTGCCAGGGGTTGCACGGGCACTACCAGGCAGAGGTACAGATTGGCTACTGTCCGACGACACATGTCCACTGGAACCGTGTCCCCACTGGGAACGTCCAGGGCCACATCCACGTGGCCTGCTGTATCCTGGTGTGGACAGCACAGCACCAGCTGCACTGCTACTGCTACCGGCACTATGGGAGCGGGCATGTGAGGTGGCACGCTCACGTTGACCTGCACTTGGTGGTGTAGCTGGCCTACGTCCACATGGCCTACACCTCACTCCTACCAGATGTTCCAGCACAGACAGCTCACACTCGCAGATTGACATGCCACAGTCAAGGATTCCGTCCATGTCACCCAATCGCCTGTCCAGAACATCAGAAATCTGCTGTTGAGCATTTGCCAATGCCTGGATGTTGTCATTTAGAGTATAGATAGCAGCCCTCTGTAGCCTCTGTCCTTCTCTGTTCTGCCGTTCAGCACATACCTGTGCTGCCATTACAGTCTGGAACATGCGTCTGGTGATACCAGCTGCTGCGCTCTGTCCTGCAGGTGCATGTCTGCCAGAGGTCCTCCTACGAGCAGCACCGGCCACATGCCTGTGTGGTACATCTGCAATCATTACACTGACACCATGGTGTGGAGACACACCTTCTGTAGCCACTACACATTCCTGTTCCACGCTAACAGACACTGACTGTACTTCCTCTATGGCCATTGGTGATGCGGTATGTGTTGGCAGCAGAACTGTGTGTGGGGAAGAGGGAGACATAGCTGGGATGGCAACCATTGGCACAGATTCAGCCCCTGACAACCCTGCCTGTACCTCATGCATATGTTCATCACTGCTAGTATCTGTGGGGACACTAACATCAGATGGACCGCAGGAGGGTAACGCACCTACGTCACCTGTGAATGCAAAGAAAGACTCTAAATTACAAAAGACACACATACAGACACACACACAGGCACACACAGACACACCATGCATGTGATTTGACAGACGGCATGCAGCATGCATGTGATACAGCAGACGGCATGCAGCTCAGACATTAATAGTGTTAGTTAGCATACCTCCCTGAGGTGCACACTACAGCAAGCAGGTGTCATATCAGTAGCCATGCAGTTCACACAATCATGGTAGTAAGCATGGATCCCCATGATACACCATGTGGACCAGAACAGGTTAACAGTACACATGGCTGATGTGACCTTGACATGTAATCTGCTGACGTGTGCATTAACATGCATACATGTTTGACACAATGGTGTCCTGACACATGTACAGCATCATAATGGGCATCACATTGCAGTTTTGTCTGTATGCCCTACAGATAGAATGCATGTTTTGCAAATGTGCATGAGCATGGAAGGGTAGTGTGAGCCATCTACATTGCTATACAGTGTGAAGTACAGACATTGTGCCATTGCCTGGCATCATGAGGTGTCTATATTGCTATACAGTGCATAATATGCACACATTGCATAGCCATAACTGCATGCATACCCATGCCATAACTGTGGATTGTGACCCACAATGCTGAGGTGTATACACACCAAACCATGCTGTGTCATGTGACAGGTCACTGGAAGACCTATAGATGACACCCCTGCACAACTACTACAGAGTCTTAGCTGCCTGGCAACCATGTCCACACATGGCAGACTTGTCAATTCACCATGTCCCACATGACATTGATGTACCACACACAGAAGGTGCACAGCTAACGGTGATGTCCTACAGCAGCAAGGGAAATGTACAGTATCTGTGGCCTGATGTGGTGTCAATGTCTGTGGAAGCTGTACAGGTGACTACTGCCATGCTATGACACAGTCGTGATGTTCAACACATCTTATATGGTAGACTTAAGTGACACCTCCACTAGCTGTGCACAGGCTTTTAGGATGTCCAGTGTACCACATCAACTGTATAATCAGTCAACTAAGTCTATAATTGGACCATGTGTGGACAATGTGCAACAGGGTGTATACACATCACATCTACTGTGTGGCTACATGTCTCTGGCCATCCCCCATGGCCATGTGTGAACATGTGTTGGCCAAATGTTTGTGATGGCCGTCTATCTCATGTCTGTGTTGTCCCATATGACATACACCCATAGATGTCAGATATGTCACCATCCACAGGGCTATGCAGACAATGGGTTGTATGTTTGGTATGTGGGGTATGTGTTATGGGATAGTGTGACAATATTGCAGCCAGAACACTATGTGTCTGGGACATGTCAGATGGCACATCACAATGTGTGCACCCATTGCAGAGGCATATAACACAATGGTGACTCCTGTGGGCTGCCCATATCCCAGCTCACTGTGTGGTACTGTTTGCGTACCACACGTGTTGTTCCAATGTATAGTACATATGCCTACATTGTACAACACCTCCACCGTTGTATGCACAGCTGTCTACACATGTAGCAATGACAGATACTGTGGTTTTATGTCAGTGTATCATTTCGTTTGTATATATTGCTCATGGGTAGCCAGTGTGAATGATGGGTGATGCAACCTGTATATCGTGATTGGACCGAACATCAAGTGTACAAGTGTTAACTGGCCACATGGCAAATAGATATATGCTTTAACATGCCTGATTCTGATGACAGTCTCACCTGCAACGGACTGATGTCTGTGCGGCACACCAGAGGTTCCTGCATAGGGGTGACACAGCAGTGTGAACATTATCCATGACTGTATGACAGCCACCGGGTGCACTGTGCATGTTAACACATTCGCCTGTACAATAACATATAGTATGCACATGTGTGCATACACAGGGTATCATACTGTAGCATGCAGCATGTGTGTCAACATACCTTGCATATGATGTTACATTACATAATGTACAGTGACACATGCAACTACATGGGATATAATAGTCATATGTGCAGTATTGACTTACCAGGCAACTCCAGGCTCATTGGTTGGGAGACACCCACCTCCACGATGGCAGCTAGTGTTTGTGGATGCTGTTCTGAGGGTGTCCCCAGACTGGCCAGTAGCTCCTCGGTGTGTGTGAGTGGGGGCTGGGTTGGTGGCCCACCACCTGTTCCACCTTGTTCCCTGGCAATCGCAGTGGCATGCTGTTTTGCATGTCGTATCAAGTCTATGCAGTGTCTGCACACCTGCCGGTAGGTGCGGTTATGGCCACCCACATCATTCACCCTCCTGCGAAGATCCTGCCACAGGTCATCACGCTGCAGGGCATGCTGTGGCACATGGCTGAACAACACCTCGTAGTTCTCATGGAGGTACAGGATGAGGACATCATCCTCCTGGCAGCTGTACGCTGGCAGGCGTGAATGAGGCATTATCTGTAAGACATAATGATGGTGACAGGTCACAGTATCAGAGATGTACAGAGATACTCCTGCACATACATTTCTAGTAAATCTAGTACATCTACGCAGTTATCTTTGCAAATCATCATGATACTGACATGACTGACATGTTTGTGTCACACACATGTAACACCCGTTATGCATTAGATATCATCACCATATATGTGTGTCACTTCATTGCATTGTTCATACTCCATGTGAATGCTGTCTTGATGTGGGCATGTCTGTTTGCCTGCACTGGTGTCCTTACCTATCAGCTCATGCCTGGATGTGTCCACGATAATGCTGTTGAACTTGATGCTGTGTATATGTCACATATCAACACATATACTGCCTTAATGGACATGAGCAGTGACAATGCACACATACGCATGGAAACCTTTACATGCATGTGTTTTGCCATATACATCTACATGGCACTGTACAGTTGTTCAGCATCCTGCCACGGATCGCCTGTGTTGCACATGTGAAAGACATGGGACAATGGCTAGTCGGACGTCATTCGCAAGGATGGTTAGCAACTATAGCATGTACGGGCAAGGTTTCCTAGCTGTATCTGACAGCCATTTTGCCACTGCGAGGTGCATCAGTGCCACATTACTGAGCCAGACAGTTGATAATACATCTACCATGCGGTCATCACACCATTTATGACAGAGATGACATGTGCAGCTTTGATGGACAGGGTTGCATGGTATGGTGGGAGTATGTCACATGTATCGCACAGGGATCTGTACAGCATGTGGTGATCCTAGTAGTAGGACAGTGGCTGTCCATGACGTATGTCTTTCAGATCAGGATATGTACATGAAGCATGTCCAACATCATAGTGTAGCACATGTCTTTATGCAAGGTAGCCAGCATGCTGCATAGTGGAGGTGAGGATTGTGAAGGCTGGTATCGCCCATCCACGCATGGCCAATACCCCTTAAAGGTGATATGTGATCCAATATTGGTCACCCGAGTGCTGAGTATGCCTGTCCAATGATCTCCATGCTCATGGATGGCACCCTGTCATGACATGGGTGCCTCATATGACTACCTAAGAGGCCTGGAGATGTCACCAACTCAGGGAGGTGAACTGCACAACACCATCCTATGCACAGTGTCCATTATGTTGACCGCAGCCTAGGTGGTAGTTAATGGGTGCAGGGATATTCACCTAGCGGTGACAATGCTGATATCATCTGTCTGAATGTGCACATATGTCACACACCTCACCCACAAAGCCCATTCTGTATGTTGTTCACAACACTGAGACAGCTATTGCTCATAGGTCATGGTCATTCACATCCTTACATACACAGATGCCTCACATTTGTCTGTGTGGTATGGGCTACAATGAGGGGGGAGTCCAACACATTAACCCTGTTTTACTGTAGCTGGCACTGGTGTGATATGCACATGTCACTCTGGCACCTTTTGTAGTGTTGATTCTGTCAACAGGCCACTGGTAGAATACTCCTGTGACATACGAAGGTACATGTAGTCAAACATCCGTACTGTCATCTACATCTGTACTGCTAACATCTACATCGATAATGGTTCATGGACTTGCAGACCATACTCAGCAGGGTAATAGTGCGGTGCCACCAATTATGACTGTCGTCACCACTTGTGGGTTGATATTATCCAACACCCTATCTGTATTGTATTTTCATGCTCAGCACTTGTTCAGAACTTGTGAGCACTTCATGAGCTACTGATTAATATACCACCCATTCCACGCCATTTCTCACAAGTACACTGTCTGTCCTTACATTTCCAGCTTGCTTACAGTACAACAGCTGTTGTACACACATAACTCACATATCTTGTGAGACATGGTTGTATATACAGGCATGTCCAACTGTCACACACCAGTGCTATTGCCTGTCTATATGATAAATATGGCGTACATATGGCAATAGAGCAATTGTCTCATGTACACAGTCAATGCTCACCTCCCAACATACGACACTACAGCCTGTGGGAGATGCACATATGCAGCCATGCTGGGGGTAATGCTGTCACCAACCCTGACTGAACCTGACAATCATGTCGGGATGTGTAACATTTGCAACACACCTCACTCATCACATAGTCTTACAAGATCTCCACCACCACAGACCACACATACGAGTACAACTTGTGCAGTACCTCTCCATACTCTGTGTAGGCACCAAAGGCAGCCGCCATCACCAAACACAACAACAATAACTTATAGCCCACAGACTCATGTGTGCCCATCACATACAGCCTATAGGGTGTTATAACATACACAACACACCAGTCATAGGTGACTCTGTAGGCGGTCACACTGATGTCCCACTCAGCAGGCTACACAAGGCAATAGTCGCTTACATCTTGCTGTCGGGTAACTGGTTCTGCAACATAACCTATGCACCCATGCCACACCTCACCAGGTACAATTTGACTGTCATTCTCCATGTTAGTGTGACTGCCCTGAGATGCAACTTTGCAGACTACGTGTGCAGGGACATGCAATAGCTCACCGGTCTTGTAGTCCTGAAGGTATGGGCCAAGCCCTGGGGAGCATAATGCATTCATCCGGACCTGATACCACTGTACAACAACTGACTGTGTCACTTCAACAGTTGCCTATGCTTCTGCTGTCATTCCACAGGCATCTGGTATCTGTCCGCTTTGACTGACATGGTCAACAAAACACGATGCTTTGGCACAGATGACCTGCACCTGTCAGCCCTGGGAGTACAGATAACATGTAAGGCTCTTGCTGCTTCTATGCTGCCTGTCTTGCACAGTTTCCAATAACATTCACCACCAGAACGGGAACAGGCAAGCAAAACATGGGGTCATGTGATGCAATGCTTGACATCTTCATCTCTGACGCACGCAGGCAAGGCACTCCTTATAATGGACCACTTCAATATCTCTGCAGTGACTGGGACCTGCCTCTAGGCTCTGCAGAGCACACCTGCAATGACAGGTTATACACAGACCACACCTTTCAGTCATGTAACCTGGACCGACACACCCACGGCTGAGGTGTTCCCATATTCCACTATGTTGTACCCACATCCTGGCTAGTTACTTAGCACAATGCATCAGAGGTGCTCCACGTGCAACTAAATGTGGCCAGAACTGCTATACACATTGTAACATGCTACAGATTCAACAACATACCCCACGGTTACCAGACCTCATTTCTTGGTGTACTGGACAGTAGGGTTCAGACAGGTACTACTGATGTGAGACTGACACTACCCCACACTTAACTGGTATAGCCACTCATGTACCGACACATTAGGCCAACGCTGTCCGGGATTCATAACCTCCACTTGGCTGGATCAACCCATACACACCACCTCCAAGACCAACAATATCCTAGACATGGACACTACCAACATGTGACTGGTGTTCCACACCTGGGGTTATCCCCTCATTGGTGGATTCCGAACATATGCTAATCATCCTTGTTATCCACATCCCGGCACCACACCCTTCATGGCATACACAGTGCAAGAGTACTACAATGCCTACAGCAGTAGTTAACGTCATGACACCTGTGCAGATGGACAGTGCACATACAAATGCTGAAACATACCCTAGTGCACTTCATTAGCACATACACGACTGCATGGATCATGCTATTCCACACAGAGCCATGATGGTATCCACCAGATAACGGACGCCACTCTGGGGGTCCAGTTCCATGGACATAATTTACAACAACAGGTGGAGGCTGTTGCAAAGTGGAGTACAATCCCATGGGTGGGGCAGCTCACTGGTCAGTCTCAGTAGGGCTACGGGATCCCTCATCACATACTCCGAACCTAGCTATGTAAACATTACTGCGACACATTCCAGGGTGTACCACAAGGCATTATGGAGGTATGTCAGTAGTCAATGGCAATACCCACATTTGCTCTGACATACAACAGTTACTCAGGAACATTACAGAACCAAGTGATGTTGGCAACATGCTGGCGGATGGGTTCAGTGCTAACATTACACCCTCTCACTCCCTACAGGGCCACAATCCATGCAGGAACATTGCAGTGTCCCTATGGCCACAACTACAAAGTACTAACATGCACTCTATAAGGCCTGGAACACTGACTCCATGTGACCGTCCAACATCCCAGGCTGTGATTTACACAAACCTCTGAATGAAATGTCTCCCCACTTGGCCACCATATTCAGTAATAGCCTTGTATCAGACATTGTGGCCCCTGAATGGCACACAGCAACAGTTATCACACTCCACACAGGTGGTGCCACAATGCACGAGAGGGACTATTGCCCTATATGCCTGACTGGACTGTTCTGCAAGGTTATGGGGCACATCATCATGGAAGTCATTCACAGAGACATTGGTGGGCTCCAGTCCTTTGATGCCACCCAGGTTGGACTTGTTATGGCCAGAGCATGGCTCCTACACCTGGTGGACTCCTTTGATACAGTTACCAGGGTAGTTAATGATGTTAAGAGGGTCCACACAGCCTACATTGTCTTCTCATTGGCTTTCAGCACCGTTCTCCATTCTGGTATTGACAACATACACATCCACCTGCACATTGACCCCTATGTCTCAGGATGTTATGCAAAGTGGCTCACAGACAGGATACACACAATGAGGGTAGCATACCATAGTACCTACTGTATTTTAGTTACACTTGGCGTACCACAGTCCTCAGTCATAGGGCCCCTCATGTTCGGTATATGCTTCCCTGAGGTACAGGCTAGCACAGAGAGACTTTCCCTGACTAGCTTTCCATACAACTTCATACAAAGCACCATGATTGATCCACCAGCTGATACTGACTCCCTCCATAAGGGTGTCACTGGGATGGATACCTGATATCAATATCATGGCCTCAAGCTGCATGATACAAGGTGCATGAATATCCCCTTTGCATTACACCATTCACCCACTGACTATCACATAGGTGGTAGTCCCCTACATACATGTCACATTGTACTTGATCGTAGTACACACGTATGTCACACCCACTCCTTTGATAACCATATTGCCACTGTGGCGTGGATATCCTTCTACGTGGCCACACTTATCTGTACTTGGTTTGTAGCTGGAACATAGGCACCCATTGTACCTCTGAACTCCAGACGTATGCACACATTCAAGGGTACAACACCCCATTTAGGGTGTACCTTACAGAACAGCTATGGCTTTACATACCACAACATTAACATGCCATGACGTTTATTGAGCTCTGATGGTTGACATATGCGGCAGAACTACAGACACCACATCTGTACATATTTGCATACTACATACTCAGGGGTGACCTCTGCTGAACAGACAGGGCCCATGTCCACAACAATTTTCATGGATATACTCCACATAAGCGACATAAGCAAAAGCCACTGTGAGCAACATGCTCATGGATATGTGCACACACGCAATGATGAGTGGGATGTGCTTGAGGGTTACATTCCCAAACCAGGCACTCACTATGCTTTGGAACATGATTCCTATGTACATCACGCAGGGACACTCAGTAGCACTGTTCATGTGATACCTCACCTGGTGAATGGGAGACACGCATGTACACCAGGGATTACTGCAGTGGCTGTACTGTGCAGAGATGCAGGAAAAACATGGCTCTGCTGTTCACAGACAGGACACTACCCTAGAGAGGTGCCGCTGGTGTAAACACTGTAGTTGGGCTTACACATAGACTTGCCAGACTGCATAGAACCCCACTATGAACCTGTGAAGCTATTACATGTCCTTTGTGCATGGTTAATCGAGTAGCTCTTCCATTTAGATTAGCTATCATGCTGTTACAGTGTCCTGTGACTACAAGCCATATGTATCCTGTTATTGTATATTGTACATGCCAATAGACGATACCTTTGATATGCCTGATATGCCTGTTATGCTATGTAAAATATCTGTCATATCTAACTACAATACTGTACATTACACATATTTTACATATTATCCCATAATGCAAAGCATACTTGCACAGCAGGATCACCTTAGACATGTCATTGTCGTTATATGCCCATACACATGCCTACTGTGACAGTATATCAACGTATACTATCCCCTGCTATGGCACGTACTTGTTGGACATACTCTACCACTGACGGCGGGTGGTATGGAATTGTTCTGTTTAAAGCCCTCATGTAGCATCCCTTGTGGTGTCTGTGATGTTTACCTTATGGCCCACTGCAGGACACACAATTTCTGCAAGCGTTACTATGCTCAGCAAGACATCACTACATAATATCTTTTCCCACTCTATGCATTGCGGACACTTTTAATTATTACAAAACAGGCTATACATACACTAACATAATTAATACAAAACAGGCTATACATACACTTACATACTGAGTGTTCTACATACCTTGTTATCGTTCCAGACTTTTGTAACTATCTCTCTTACACTGTTTAAACAGTTCTATGGTATGAGCATATGGTTTGAATGTCTGGCAAATCATCCTTATATACGTCGACACCTGTAACATGTGGTTTCCTGCTGCCAATTGGTGTTCCTGAGTGAATTATTACTTGCACATCAGCTGTGCAGCTACTCCATTTGCCAAATACGTGGCAGCAGTGGGATATAATTGAATTCTCCACTTGGGCGTTGACCATTTGTCCTACCTTCGGGGAGATGGCCTGTATTGTGTTTTGTTGTGTGTAATTGCAACTGCTATGTGTAGAGACACGGATAGTTTGGATTCATGTCCCCCGTGGATTGTGTGTGATGGCTAGAGTATGTGGTTCTACATGTGAGTGTACCTGTCATCCCAACCGTCTGATAAGGGACTATTGCAAACAAAACCTGTAACATTGCTGTTTGTTCCATTATACAATGGCTACGATTTCACATGGCACCTTTAAAATGTGTCTCTCACAAGGTATGTTAACGCTTCTGCAGCTGTAATTGACTGACTGGATGTTTGTGCTGTAATTACAGTCTGTATTGCTATAGTTTTGTGTGTGTGGGATATAGGTGAGTGTACATAGGATATACAGATTTGTGGGGCTTACATTTCTACATATTCCATATATGTGTGTGGGCTCCTTCCCTAATTAAAGACCTATCAGTTAGTAGACATTTGTTATGGGCATATACATTGGTCCGTCGTTAATTGGTTTCTATATAGTATGCAGGTGAGGTTGATACTTCCATACCTCTGGAATTACAGTGATATGTAAAGGAATGTTACTAAATGACAGCTGTCCTGTGTATTTCTGTCCCAGATATTTGCACTCATTGCAGGTGTGTTGGTAACTGAACCTCTTTGGCATGGGTTGCCACCTTTTCAAATGGCCATTGTGGGACACTTGCGGAACACACATCGGTGTTTACAGGCCGACACATACCCACAGTCAGTACACAGGATAGCACATACTTTTATCCTCAATACATACTTATTGTTGTAGGACTTTGGCTACTTATCATATTGCATGTAACATTTACGTTTCTTACATGCAGGCATAACTATTTAAGGCAACTATTACATAATATATGGGACATAATAATGTCCTACAATCTCGGACATTTGCCCTTTTTAATGTTTTATGTCAGGACACAACTACCCAGGGCGGGGATGTCCCTCCTAATGTGGGACAGGTGGTAACCGTATGCCTACGGCTAGCTATAACCACACCTACAGTAATAATCTACCTCCAAGTTGGCACTAGCAGACACATGATGCAGTCACACACACACACATTACAGTCACACGGATGGACCCATGGCACCCTCAACACACACATACACAGACTATGGCAATCACAAACACAGTTGAACATAGTACCTACGTGGACCGCAACACCGGCAGCGGTAACTAAATGTCCCTTCATATCGTGATAATATTACTCGCGGTTCTAGTGTTCTGGTACTGTGTTCTTTCAGTCTTTCAGCCTCGTGGTTACATGTGTCGGTATGTGACACATTCCATAGTTGGTGGTATCCTTTTTATTTGTACCTCCATGGTTGTGTACATGTCGTTGACCTATCTATATATTTGCAGATATCGGTGAATCCGTATATATCAACATATATCTCTCTATCACCCTTTCTATCTGTATTTTATATATATATATATATATATATATATATATATATATATATATATATATATATATCTCTGACAGAGAGAGTGACAGGCAGAATACACCTTTCATTGTGTACTTGTCGGTGTATACTGTTTCCTGGACTCCGCACGTTTGTGTTTGAACCTGTCACATTACACACCTGCCATAGGTACATCTTGGCTACCATAGTGTTAGGTGATTGTATACATGATTGCGTGTTCTACTCTTGGCAGTGGTCGTTTTACCCTTCAGAGCAGGCACTATTAGTACAGGGGTGAATAATGCTGGTTTCACCTGTTCTGGACATCACTGACCATGATCTGCGCGATATTCAGAGATGCTTTGCCCTGTTTCGTGCATATCCGTATAGTCATATTTAAATGACGCTTACCAGCACTGGGCAATGCATATTCCTGCTAACATGTGCCAAACATGATCTGATGACCTGCATCTGACATGCATTATTCGTGCCTTTGGGATTACGTTACATCCCTTGCAGGACGTGGGACCAGGAACATGCACGACGGTCACTGCATTTACCACTTGGGCATCTGGGATTTGTACACATGTTATGGCATTTTGTATGTGGAGTATACTACGGCTGTTACTCCATACTGCAATCACATGGGTAACTCAGTTAGTTTACATATGGATGAGTCCAGTTAATGGTATGTCCATGTGATGTTTACTGGATGTGCTCCAGCATTGGGTATGTATATCACAGTGAGCCACACACGATAATGTGCTACACTTCAAACGACCGTAGGTGGAGCATGCTGGGGTGATGGATACCTGTCATGGGTACACCCCATGCCTTGACATGACATCCATGATTACATTATGTGGAACCCCTCATTAACGCAGCAAGGAATCCATGCAGAGTGTGTGGAGAACAGTGCTTACACACGTGATCCCGCAATTGCCTCTGCTCCACTGAGCGACAGTTGGTTACTCGATGTTGTGGCGACAGCAGACACTGTTTGCTTTGTTTGGTGTATGGCCTCTGACACTCGTGTGTGTACCTACCGATGTACCTAGGAACCTATACACACAGCACCAACATATGCTGATAGGTGCATGTACTGTTCAGGTGTTGACATTCCTCGTTCCAATAGCTGTTCTGTGTACAATGTTTGAGGGCTGCCTATGTAGGATTCACACAGTAGGCCACCTATACATTACAATTTACAGGTGGTCGTGTGTGTGTGTGTGTGTGTGTGTGTGTGTGTGTGTGTGTGTGTGTGTGTGTGTGTGTGTGTGTGTGTGCCATCCATTTTACTGTGTGTGCAGGTGGAGAGGTGTGTCAGTCCGTAGGGGCCTACACTGTCAGAGTATGTGTTATACGTTCCCTCTTTGCCAAGGCATAGGCATATTGTGCACACCTCCGTCTGCCTACTGGGGCTGGCACAGGGTGTTTCTGGTCTGAATCCCTCTGTGCCTGTGATGGCCTTGGCAATTGTGCTGGGCTATGAGGGCCTTCACCGTTTTGTCCCTGCTGCAGCTGTTTCCGCAGGATCATATTATGTAGCATAGCACATACTATGAAGATGTGGGCGCACGTGCCTGGAGAATACTGCAAGGCTCCACCAGCTTTGTCCAAGCAACGGAACCATGATTTCAGCATCCCGAACACACACTCTATGATGATTCTGGTTTGTGCGTGTGCCTCATTTTGGCATTCTTGCATGGATGTGTGTGCGTTTCTGATGGGAGTCATCATCCATGGCTCCAGTGCATAGCCAGCATCCCCCACAAGGTGGCTATGTGGGATGTCCCCCCCCCCTGACAAATACCTGATACAGCTGTGAGGCATGCCAGATATGGGAGTCATGGTAGCTTCCAGGGCTGCCAGCATACACATCCATGATAATGCCCTTGGCATTGAACATGACCTGGCAGTTGATGGAGTGGAATCCCTTGTGGTTTATGTAGCGTCTACCATGCTCACTGGGTGGTGACTTGATATGTATGTGCGTGCAGTCTATCGCACCCAGTACCTCCGGGTAGTGTGCCACATGGTGGAAGTGCCGCATATTGCTGGCCAACTCCTCCTGAGTTCGGGGGAAGTATATTGGCATGTGGTAACATGACATCATGGAACTGGTGTAGTACCCTGGATGCTGATGCCTGTGAGATCCCCATTATATCTCCAGTTGGCCTTTGAAAGGTACCTGTGGCTAGTATTCGCAAGCTTACACATACCTTTTTGTCCACTGGGATGGGTTCCCCTCTGTTGTTTCTGGTTCTCAGGTGTGGCCGGCACAGCTTACCTATTTGCTGTAAGATGTCCCTGTCCACCCTGTAATGCTCTACTATCTCCAGATCATGTAGCCCCTGGTAGGTTACCCTTGGTCTGAACACTCTTCTCCTCCTCCGGGGCCTGCAGTGGTTGTCAGCTTCATCCTCCACAATACCATCAGTCTCTAACACATGGTGATGAATCACAGCTATGACAGCTCCCAACATGTACATTTTAAAAGTTCCCCGTGTGTTTACACCTATGGTGCAGTGTTTGGGAATACACAGGTGTGTGTAGGGTGCTTTCACACTTTATACTATTGTGCTGTGAACACCGATGATGTCATAGGGTGTGTATGTATGATCGTAGCTACAGGGTATCTTATGTGTTTTACTACAGGAACTACTATTGTGGTGCCTTTGGTGTTGAATTACATTTGGCTGCCGTGGATTACCTCTTGCCCTTCCCTTTACATTTCTTCACGTTTCACCTACCAATTTCTGGCATGCATCCTGCAGCCTGCTTTCATTAGTACTTTCCTAGACCTGGCTTATCTTGCGTAATGTGTTCTATTGCCGGTCTACTGTAGGTTTGCTTTGCTCTGCTATGACAGTTCTCCTTTCTTTGCAATCTGACACCTCCCTTATCCTGTTTTGCAGGTTTCTGCGAGCAGACTTGTAAGCTGCCGTCGATTGCCCACTGTGAGTTAATAGGTGTTAATTGCTCAGTTGTACTCCAATTACCCTACTGCGGCATTTCCTTCTTTTCTTCCCCTGACCTTCCTGTTTGTGCTATGGTTCGCGGCGCGTGCATCCGCTTACCGGGTTTCAGGCACGTTTTCATCCCCATACACATGTGCTTTCAGGAACCATATGTGCTCTCAGCTAAACTATGCTTAACCTACCTCCCCACCCCTGTCCTGCAGCTTTGCTTAGCAACGGCCAGGCCAGATTTGCATTGCTCCAATGTGCTTACAGCTACGGTGGCACACCCCACTGCTGATGTCATGTATACCTCTGAGCCACTCCTCGGTGTTATAGTGCTGCGCCATATGGTACATCCTTAATCCAGCAGGATGTTTATGATTCAGTATTACCTGCCTCATTTGCATGGCATTGACTAGTAATTCATAGTTACTGTGCCGAACACTGTCACAGACCCTTAGCAACCCTTGCAGCTTGGTTGTGGTGTACCATGCATACCATTGAGTATTGTGGTGAAATCCTGATTTGTATTACATTGTGATTTTATGACATTTGTATATATATGTTCTTTGTGTTCCAGTTTGCGCACACATGCCCTGCGGTTGTACTTTGCATTACTGTGAACATGACATTAAATATTGTTTTTTAGGTGTTGTGCATCTTTTCTTATGCCATTGGCTGTGTATTTAGCCATTGGCATATGTTAACTTTGTAATACATGAGTCTGCTCCACTTCCATAGCTCCAATGTTCTGTTTGGGAAAATGTAAACTGTGTTTTTTGGTTTACATTTCCGTGGGCTTACGGTATGCCTGCACCACTTCATGAATCGCTATGTACCTTCATTTGCATGGTGCGGCACTGCACATGGGGTGATTAGCATACCTAAGCTGAGGGCTGCGCAGTTCTGGCGTATGCCAGTAGTGCACGTGGAATTGGATCGTACCTGAATCGCTCGACGGCCATATTTGGTGTTATACCACCTACGCTACGCCTGCGCCTGGCGCAAGCTTCATGAATCCCGGGGTAAGTTTATTTTTCAGAAAATGCTCAAGAATGAAAATTGTACATAGGCTGCTAGTGGTGTGACATTGCACACCACATAGGTGTTAATGATTTAAAAGCACAGCTGTGTGTGTATGTTTCTGTGTGCCTTTGTGTTTATTGTAATTGTGCAATTGAACAAGGCATCTTTTTCGGTCAATTTCTGAAGGGACATTTAGTGGGAAATAATATAAAAATCCAGATAATAAAAATAATGTCAGTGTAAATGTAACATACATTTTTTCACTGGGTATGAGAAAAGATGAAAACACAGCTGAAAAACCCACATGTATAGTATGAAGAAGTACTGTGAGCAAATAATTGAGTAAACAGATTCTAAAAGTTATGTCATAATGCTAACAAAATAATATGAAGCAGCTAACACAGAATAATGTAAAGCAGTACAAACTGCTGCTAACAGTCTAATTAATGAACTACTTATGCAAGTGTTTTTATAGTCTCATTTAAATATATGCACAGCACAGTAATGGCATTGTTCTACTAAATTACAACAATTATACTAATGAAAAAAGCAAAACGTGCATGCAAGCTGTTGTGTACTTCCTTCATATCCCTTAGCACATGAAGAAACAATATAGCCAGTAGACTTTCATTATCAATTCACAACAATGAATTCTCTTTGTATTCCCTGGTACATGTCCGAAGATTGAGAATGGATGAACTTTTGGATTACATGCTGATTCATATTATTTATTTGTTTGGACTTTAATTTTGAATATATGAATACTAACTAGCTGCCTGTTTTTTTTTTTTTTTTTTTTTTTTTTTCATTTGGGTTAAAATGGATTTGAACTCTTCCATTCAGCTTTATCATCATATTTATGCCATGGATGTTGGACACTTTGTATTTCTTGTTTGCCATATAGTTGCTCATCTACTGTGTACTGATCCACTAACCCACAGAGCTGCATAGCCATGGCATTACATTGGCATTTTGATCGCTGGCTTGGTTATGTAAACTTTTGCAGTTTGTCACACAGTCACTTTGTTGGTTTTTGCAACTGTTATAGCAGTTACTGCTTTGTATATTTGATTTGTAGCAATGCACAGTATATTGAAGTGTTGCTGAATTTTTATGGATATGTCTGTCATTGTGTAGATTGGTGAGCTGTGAAGGTTCGGCCCTTTTGTGGATCCAGAATATTTATTTCTGTAAATTGTAATGCTTAGAACTTTTGAGGATACTTTTTGGACTTTTGGCACCTTTTTGCATACCCTTATTGGATATACTTCTGTAATTTACTTATTGAAATGTATATTTATTTCAGAGAGATGCTTTTAAATAATATTACATTATTTGTAATATTTTAAATGTCCTTGTACCACTCATATTTGTTTCACTTTGGCTTATATTTAAGTGCTTAGGAAATGAGCAGTATAATACATTTGAAGTTGACGTTTATTTTCTGGGTATAATAATACACCCCAATGTGGGAAGAAAACCTTCTGGGAAATGTTAGGTTTTCTGCAGGTAAGTGACCCAATGTCATAGACCTCATGTCAGTTCAGTCTGGTATTCCCCAGTACCACACACTCTTTCAGTAATTACTACTTTCATAGTACCTAATCATGCAGATGAGGTAGTTATAGAGCATGCACTTGCGATGTTGCTGCTAGTGTGATTATGAAAAGCAGGTATAGTATATTGCATTAACACTGCAATATTGTGTTTCTTTTTCATTTATTACATTGTCGTGTACATGCTGGCTTATATGTGAGGTTAGACTTATGTTAACTGTCAGCCAAACATGAAAATGAAAAGGTGCTTCATCTGAGATACTTTTTTTCCCTGACCTCTAAAAGACCAAAGCAAATTACTCCTCTGACTGCACTTAGTCTGAACATTCTTTTCCTAGCAGCAGGACCTGGGGATCCCCAGGTGAGGTGAGAGCCTTATGACCAATCTGTACAGCCTGTGAATCCCCCATTAACATAACTGCTCTTTGTCAAGAGTCTAGCACCAGGGAGTAGACAAACTCACTGGTCATGTGGGAATATCTACCCTCTTCCTTGCTACAGCATCCCCTACCCAATGTTGGCTCTTCCAACCTTTGTTATAGCTGCCCTCTGAGGGAAAGCATACCTCTCCATTTTGAGTTCCCCTTGGTTTACTGTGTGACTTGCATGCAGCAGAGCAGGCTTCCTCTGTTCAAGCTCACCTAGTGTTTGCATTCACATAGTGAGCCAGAGCTATCTACCTCCATCCTCTCAGAATGGGTGAGCCAGCAATGGTTGTTCACTACTATCCTCCCCTGTCAGCTGATACAGGTGATTGAGCACATGTTCAAGCTTCTTAAAGGAAAACTTCACTCAGATGTCAAGTTTTTATTTCCAAATGTTGTTTTACTTCCCTTTAATCCAAACACAATGAATGCCACATAGAGTAAGAGAGAGAAGTCATTAAATGAATAATAGATATATGCTTAAACTTGTTTATATTTGGCTTTTTGTGAAATTGCCTTTTCTTGTATTTCTCTTCTAACATACTATATAACATAAGCAAGAAGAGATAGATGGATCTCAAATGTGTATTCATAATAAAATAGGGTAATTATGCTAGGTTTCTGATTCTGTATACAGAGCCAATAAAAGTCTTAAACCTTGATATTTAAATGTATGGGCAGATTCAATAAAGCCTGCACAATCTGCTGTGACCAAGTGCACATGCAGAAGTTCTGTGGACTTTCCATTTGTTGGATATGCCTGGTTAGGTACAAACCAAAGTGGGCATTGTACTCAATGATAGGTCTGATCAAAGCTGAGTACAGTGGAAGAGTGACTTCCTTGGAACTAAATGACATATCATTATTTATAAGTTACAACCTAGAGTGATTTCCTCACTACTATAGACACATGATGGTCAAAGGATAGATTACTGCCTATGTGTGCCCCCAAGTCCCTAATTACTGAGTCAGCTTTTAAGGGTGTGTTGTCATTATGATAGTTACCTTACTGAAGGATACTATTATACATTTCTTGGCACTTAGTCTTAGTCCATGGCTATGACACTAGTTGTCTGTCTGTGTCAGCCCTTCCTTGAGAACATCTGTGTCAGTCGGTAATTCAATGACAGCTATTAATTCTCAATCATCTGCAAATTTAGTCAGCCAGAGGCCACTGGCATTGGCCTTGACTTCAGAAAGGACTCCACTTGTGACTGGCCTCTTTGTAGATGTGGACTTCCCAATTCTAACTTCATGAGTCCTGTATGTGAGCCAGCTGGCTATTCACCAGGTTACATAAGGGGTTTTACCTAAACAATGCCCAAGTAGGGTACTGTGTCAAATGCCTTGGCAAGGTCAGGGTAGACGTATGAACCATTTTGCATTCATCCATTGCCTTGGTGACCTTCTCAAAGAGGTCCACCAGGGTGGGAAAGAAATAACCTGCTCTTGATGCAACTAAACTTGGCTGGGTCCAATGTCTGGATGTTTACTCTACCATTATTTATTTATTTATTAATTTATTTATTTATTGGCATTTGTTGGCCAGGAAAGTCCACTGGGCATAAAGAAACCCATTTTCAGTGGAGGCCCAGGGAGAAAAGCTCCACATTTATACAAAAAACAAAGGCAAATATTTTACAGTATAAAGTACAAGTCTGGGGAGAAGGCCCCATAGTTAAGACAAACTAATATTACAGAGCAACATAATTGCAAACATAAGTAATACAAATTGCTATAGAATCACCATATCACAGGTAAGCTATATCACAGATAAAAGAATATAGTACAAATAATAGAGTATTTTAGTTCAATTGAGTTGATTAAAAATCAGAGGTGTTAGAAAGGCAGGGTTATAGTTGAAATAAGCTATGGGATTAAGGGGTCTTGCATTGAATTTCACATGTACAACTAGAATGATGTAAAAAGTAGGTTTTAGTGCAGCTTTAAAGAACTTCAGGGAGTCTAGTTGGGTAATGGAAGAGAGGAGAGTATTCCAAAGTTTGGCTATGCTGTACAAATACAGGCATTGTCCTGCTCTCTTGTTGGGTTTAGCTACACGTAGAAGGGTTTTCTGTGAAGAGCAGAGGGATTGAGTGGGAGTGTATGTATGCAAGATGGATTGGAGAACTGGGCATTTATTAAGTTGGAAAAGTAATTTATGGGCAGTAGTTAGTTGAGTAAACTGGAGATAGTGCTGAAATTCTAGCCAGGATAGGTTTGAGAGAGAATTGCAGTGGTATGAGCAGTTTGACAAGTTAGATGCGAATTTTGCTATCTTATAGTAGCATTGTTGTAGCTTATTACTAAGTGACGTATGGAAATTAGTAAAAATGGGGCTCCCATATGTAAGGGATGGCATAAGCAGGGTGTTAGCTAATTTGATCCTAGTTTATTTATCAAGGTAAAGTTTATGTCGGTATAATTTGCCTAATTTCAAGTGGGTTTTCTTTACTGTGTTCAGAATGTGTTGTTCAAAAGAGAGTTTATTGTTGATAGTAATTCCTAGAAGTTTTGCGGATTGTGCCTGTTCTATTTCTGTTTTGTTGTGTGAGAAAATTTTGACTTCTGTAGTTGGAGCCTTTGATGTGAATAATAACAGCTTCATTTTCTTGGGATTAAACATTAGTTGAGAGTCATTTGGTCATGTTTCTATAGAGGAGAAGGCATCTTGGGTGATTTTTTTGGAGATTAGAGAAATTATTGGAGGATGAGATGATAGTCGAATCATCTGCATATTGAATTAGTATGCTTTGATGAGAAGCTTTATTTAGATCATTAATGAATATATTGAAGAGTAGTGCTCCTAAAATGGATGCTTGTGGGACACCTGTGTTGTTTGCAAAGTAATCAGATTGTTGGTCTTGCCATTTAACTGATTGCTATCTGTTGTTTAGGTAGGAGGAAAACCGGGTTGTTACCCATTGAGAGCAACCCAGTTTGTCTAACTGTTGCAAAATCTTAGGGTGAGATACTGTGCTGAAAGCTTTTGAGAGGTCTAGCAGGAGTACAGAAGTGGGTAGACCAACATCAAGAGCTTTGTTCCCAATATCAGTAAAGGAGACTAAAGCTGAGGTTGTACTATGGCCTGGGTGGAAGCCATGTTATGTGGGAGATAAGAAGTTATTATTGATGAGGTGATTGGGTACTTGGGTCTGAATGCATTTTTTCTAGGATTTTTGATATTAGGGAGAGGATGGAGATGGGTCTGTAATTAGAGAGATCATGGGCATTACCTCCTTTGTGAAGTGGGGTAATAATGGATTTTGTCCATAGTAGGAGACATATGATTCAGTGATAGAGCAGTTAATAAGAATGCTGACTGGGTAGGCTATAGCTGTGGCTGCTCGTTGTAAGTATTCTGGCAGTACATTATCAGCAGAGAGTGAGTAGGGTTTTAATTTGGTTAGTAATTTTTGATGGGTCGATATTAGATCACCGAACGCTTAGGTAAGGGAACGGTGATTAATCGACCCCATGTAAGCGAAAGCTTATCATGCCTTCTGGTGGATTTCTTTGAAAAAGTCACCAAGGCCACTGATGAGGGTAAAACAGTGCGTACCACTTACCTCAACCTGCCCAATGTATTTGACACAATTCCCCACTCAAGTATTATAAATAATCTAAAAAAACTGGTAATAAATCCCTACATCACCAGATGGATGGTTAATTGGCTCATGGACAGGAGTCATATAGTTAAAGTGGTTGAATCCTGATCCAGCAAGAGGTTAGTTACTAGTGGTGTGCCAGAGGGCTCAGTGCTGGGGCCACTCCTGTTCATAATATACCTCTCTGAAGTCAAGGTTAATGTGGAAGGGCTCTGGATGATAAAGTTTGCTCAGGACTGCAAGCTGGGGGCAATCACTGAATCTCCCAATGATATAGATATCCTTCAGGAAAGTCTAGATGAGACAAATGATTGGTGCCAGAACCATGCCCTAAAGCTAAATGTGAAAAAAAAATGCATTATCATACTGTTTGGGAAGTAAAATATCCATGAAAATTACAACATCAATAGTATCCCTTAAGAATAGACTCAGAGGTGAGATATCTAGGTACACAGACAGATAGTAGCCTGAACTTTGACAGCCATGTGCCCACAGTGGTGAGGACGTCATTCTATGTGGCATAACTTATGCATAAAGGTATTGCATCCAAATCTCAGGAAATTATAGTCCTGCTGTACTCAGCCCTCATTAGACCAATAATCACGTATAATGCACCATTTGGCATTTACTTGTCTAGGCACTTACAGCAGCTGGAGTAATCTTAGAGGTTCCTCACAGGGTGTAAACCACATGTCTATGCAGATAGACTGAAAGCCTTATCCCTTTACTTTGTCTTCTACCAGCTATTAAGGGGTGACCCATGCCTGACCTACAAGGCACTTGCAAATCCAGCCCCGGTGGAGCTGCTACACATCTGCAAGTCAAACAGCATGGGGGTCAGTTGAGCTAGGAATCTAAATTTAGTCAATAACTCAAATAAAACATGCTGGAGAGACAGATATGTGTCTCAGAAATTGCTCCTTCTATAGAACAGGCTTTCTATTCACATTAAGCAGAGCCCTTCCTTGGACATCATCAAACTCAGTTTGGATCAATGCATGAGAAATCACAAACTCACATCTAGGGTAACACCTATGTCCCTTATGGACAGGGGCAATCTCTTAGATACTCAAGGCATAGGAACAAATCCATGCCATCCTCTTGCCCCTAGGGACAATATATTGGGTAAAATTGGGTTGGGTTTCTAAGGTCTCTTAATCCATTAGCCTAGTAATCTCTTATGAACCTATGAACAAAAAAATGCATTTTAGGCTTGCATGAGTTAAGGAAAAAAAAGTGAGTGGGCATTTCCTTCCTTGGATTTCAAGGAATGGAAATGAAAGTTTTATAAAGTGTAAGCAGGTTTCTGCCCCCTACACAATACTGCAACCAAAATTATAGGGAGAAAAGCAACCTAAGAATTGAGTTAAACAGTAGGAGAACATAGAGTTTTCCTTTAATGAGTTTAGTAACTGCTTGCCATCTGTGGACCTGTACGTCTATGAAACTATGGCTGTATCTTTAATATAGAAGTAATACATGTAAAATGTTGTTATTACTATTCTAGAGTCAGAATTAATGCACTTTTGAGTCTTTATAAATGGTCCAAAACATAAACAAACCGTTTAAATATAAAAGGAAATATGTTCTCAGCAAATCCATCAGACTGAACTTTTAAGTGACTGAACATCTCCTTTTCTTTAAATGAACTAGATTATTTGCTTTTGAGAACAGCATAGCAGGTTATTCCTGTCATTTGATAGTTTGTTATATGCATTATTTTGATGCAGCAACTTGTTTTGTTCTGTCCTTGCTTTTTGAACTCTGTCTTTAGTAAGCTAATAAAATTATACGGACCTCTGTGCAATCTCACTCAATAGCTTCATAATAAGTGATGCTTAGATGATTATAGTTATATACTTGTTACTCAGTTTTCATTTTTTCTTGTATGCTGTGATGAACTTAGCAGTAGAATTTATCTTGAATGTGCACTGAATTGCCTTTGTACCTTAAAGATGAAATCAATAATTTTACAGAAAAGTTTAGCATGGGAAATTACAGGAACTTTGACAGTTTTTTTTAAATGAGGACATGAGATTATGACTACACTTAAAAAATGTTCTCACTACTTGTTTCCAGTTATCTATCTTTCTATATGTTCACCTATCTATTTGCTCACAAGAACTTTAAAATGGTATACTTGTATAACCCATCAGGAGTCAGTGCCCTTGCCACCTGTACATGTTTAGAATTATCTGATGCTGACACACTAGAAAACTATAACTGTAATTAAATATTCAAGTTTATTTGTAGAATGATTTTTAACATTATCAGTATTTCAGTTTCTGCGTGATTACTGTTACTGTATGCTCTTCTAAAATGTTATTTAGTGAGATTCCACCACAGATGAAAAAAGTGGTAACATTTGGTCTCTTGTGCTGTATCTTCCATTTGAGACTTCGATATTCCTTTAATCTGATGTGTTGTTGTTTCTGTCTACATGAATTCTTTCTGGCAAAACAGCTGCCTGACAGCTGATGCCTTCTAAGCTTTAACAGATGGGTTTTGTAATTGTAATCAAAATCTGTACTGGCAGCAGCTGTGAGTATAAAAAAATAAATAAATAAACAGTCAAAGCATCCATACTTGTCTCTTTATCTATATCCTGACAATATTGGTAGCTGAGAGGTGTAATTTCTAACCTGAAATGTAAGCAGTTAAAATAAACTTTCCCAGCTGGGAGAATTACCTAGAAAACTGCAGCCAAGAGCCAGTGTAAATAGCCATTATTGGAACAAACTGCATGTCTGTACTGCATGGTAAACATTCAGAATTGCTTTATGTAAGTTGCTTTGTCCTCTAGGCAAGTTGAGAAACACATAAAAAACAGTATTGATAGTAATGAAATGTGCGTTAATAAAACCTTCATGTATAGGCTAAGGTAAACATTTTTCATTATTTCTGAAGTACTGTAGTACAGATTTGTCTTATCACATCATTCTATTTGTTAGGCTTCTAAATTGACAAAATATTCTTTGAGACAAAGTCTACACTCATTTGACATTATTTGCTTGAAGACTAAAAATTGAAAAAAACAGCAAGCTGTTGTATTTTCTACTGTTTTGATTACTCCAGCACTATTTACTATTTCTGGTACAAAGTTCCAGACAGCACATCATATATCTACAAGACAGCAGAAAAACAACATTCAGGGTTCAATTATGTCAATAAGATGGGGTTTCTTCAGGTTTATTCAGCTGATAAAATATGCCTTGCAAACTTCCAGGGCCTGTCACTCCTTTGTTTGTGTCAGTCCTGTAACTGATCTTCAATAAAGACAAAACCCTGCTACATCTCAGAAGTCTGCTTGATTTTAGTTATCCTCTACATGTAACAACACAAGCTGACATTATTCTATGTGGTGAGTCCGCCTTTGAAAAGATTTCTCTCTTTCAAAAATGATCCTTAATGAAATAATACTGTCTCCAACATACTGCAATCAAAGCATCTAAACCAACTAGGAATGGCAGCAAAAACATAATAACTAGAAACATAACACAAGAGTATAAATAATAGTCTGATTTGCTGAGATAAATTTTGTCAGCTGTTGAAGTGCTGTATACCTATTAGTAAAATGGTTATATTGCCAAGTACGTTCCATAATTTGTTGCATCTATTTGGCATACCCTCCTTGAATCTTGAAGTGATAGCTCTGCCTCCACACTCACAGTTTTTAAATATACTTCTACTAAGGTTGCCCAGACTAGAAGAAAATGAAGCAATTTAAAAAAGGAAACACCCTTTTTTCTACTTTTAAGGGTAATATTACCCTTAAAATGCTTGCAGCAAATTATCATCTAAGGTATTGAGACTTTGACAACATAAACATTTCACCGATATGTATACAGTAATGCTACCTCATATATACCCTTAAAATACCTGCAACAAATTATCATGGAACATACTTGACAACATAACCATTTCACTAATATGTATATTGCACTTCAACAGCTGACACAATTTATCTCAACAAACCAGGCTATTACTTGTCGAAGGTGTGAGCTTTCTTCAAATTTATTAAAAATTTCCCTCTCCCTACCATCTAATAGGCTTTTTCACTTGATGTAATTCATATTATTGGCATGTTTCTTTTAATTTACATTTCAATTCATTTTATTCCACTCCACAGACACACACACACACACACACACACACACACACACACACACACACACACATATATATAAATATATATATATATATATATATATATATATATATAAAACATTTTTACTCCATTTTTCTGTTAGTCATATGAAGGAAAAGGCAACTTCAGAAAATGTTTCCCCAAATCAATGTGGAATATATAGAGTAAACAATCAATAGTGAAGTCACTCATCCTTAGAAAGGCATTTCTTTTAGTTTTACGTGTTAGTATGCGCAGAAACTGAAAGATCGCTTAGTCCTTCATTCTATCAGCAAAATATGATGAGTCATTGCCTTAAAATCACTTTAGTTACCATATGTTTGGGATACTTCAGAAAATAACCTCTGCTTTGCATAAAGGCAGTATAAAATAAGAACTGGGAAAAGCCAATTTTTTTGTGTTTTCCTTGCTATTTTTAATGTTTAGATAATTACAAAATGTTGTCCAACAGATTTCCAGGTAGCATATATGGAAATTAAAAGTTAGCTCAACAATTTTCAAATGTGTCCCAGATCAGAAAGGTGATTGTGACAAAAGTGGATACTGCCAGCCCAGCTATCTGGAATTTTGTAAATAATTATATGTCATTTGTGAATATCTACATGATTTATATAGAAGTGTGACAAAGAGAGATACTGCCAGCACAGCTGTCTGGAATTTTATAAATGGTTATGTGTCATTTGTGAATGCCAACATGCTTCATGCAATATGCTTGTTTTACAAATGTATTAGAACTGTATGCCATATAAGATGGTTTGTACAGACGTGTGCTGAGGAGATATTTTGTACAGTGTTTGTGCTTGAAATGGATCCACAGTGTACCCTGCTGAAAGAGAACAGAAATGTACATACACTATTTTAATTTTTTAAATGTGTATATTTTAAGAGTGGCAACTGTGACACGGGAGGTGAACTTCAGAAAAATAGCTGAAATTAAATTACTTTATGACAGCAAGAGACAGGATGCCTATACTAGGGAGCTCTCTGTGTTGTCTTGAAGAAAAGATAATTACTAGGCTTGAGATGTAGAAGTGTTTTTATTGTTTTATGATTTCAACAGCTGCACAGATCTGAGGAAAAGTCCTTGTCTGTGTATTTTCACAGGTGGAGCTAAATACTGCTAGCTTTCAACAGCGGGGGTTTACCTGGGATAGAGTCAGATGACAAGAAATTATGTCAATCTGCATGCTAAACCACCAGTAATATTTGAGATATTAATTTAAGAACTTTCTGAGAGAGACTGTGCATTATGTATTCTGTCTTTGTCCTGAAAACATCAAGATCCATTCACCATTTATCAGCCTTGCTATGAGTGAATAAGTCTAGGGAACAATATAATTCACTTAGGTATAATCAGGAATACAGCAAAGCTTATTTTAGATATTTTTTTCTTCATTTATTTGAGACTGTCTTGCAATATTGTTTTAATATTTCCTGTGATTTTGAACTCTGATATCGTTGTAAATATATACTGAGCATTTTCTTGTTCTTTTAATATTTATTATTAAATACACTTAAACATTTCATTGTGGCTGATTTATCTAGACATATTTAAGTTCTGAGAGTACTTGCATATTTATTTGATGACACTGTGTAGGCCACTCCTAATAGCCTAGTTCTTTGTCAAACTACCATTTGTATTAGAAGTAACATTACACAGTAAGATTAGACACCCTTTCTTAAGGGCCTTAAATTAGCTAATAAGGAGCTGGCTGGTGGCAATACCTACTTTATAGTCTAGGCAGAAGGGGGCATAGCTAATAAACCCATGCCAGCCTTTCCCAGGTGTATGTGTGTGTGTGTGTGTGTGTGTGTGTGTGTGTGTGTGTGTGTGTGTGTGTGTGTGTGTGTGTGTGTGTGTGTGTGTGTATGTGTGTGTGTGTAAGTCAAACCTCAAAGTCTGTCTGTGCCAGCGACTTGGGTAGGGACATGAAGCACTGATCGGACAGAGAAAGTTCTGGAGGTCTTGGTTTGGTCACTCTGCTGGGATCTCAACCCTATACTTGTATCAGTGGGGAGTCTTATTGGGGATCTGGAGAAAGGAGGGAGAAATCAGCCCTGGACTGACTGTGGTCTCTGTGCTCTTAAGGGAAATTGCACTTGATGCAGAGAGCTGCATCTGGTAATACAGTGTATACCTGTCATCCTCACAATGTACGTCGCCAACATTTGCCAGTAGTGAGGATTCAGGCTCCTTGATTACTGGTCCAGTGGTGGCGCATCACATTTATTGGTTGGCAGTTGTGGGATATCCACATACTGGGATTCAGTGTTATGGATATTGAATTCCTGTAGCCTGTGAGCAGTGGTCACTAAGGAAGGTGTTTGTACTCTGAAGCAGCCACACAGTGAACATTCAGAGTTCCATATAATATATAGTTTTATTTATTTATTTATTTAATTACTTTTGTTAGCTTGGGTAGCTAGGAAGAGCAGGCAAGGATGTTGGCAGAGGAGTATGACAAGCTGACAAGGATCCAGCTGGCTGAGATGTGCCAAGCCAAAGGAATGGTGCATGCCAACCTGACTAAAGCAGAAATTATTGCAGCCTTAGTTACAGCTGCATCACAAACCAGCAACTAGGAGGACAATCAGACTGGCCTTGGGGATATACAACTTTCAGAAAATGGACAGTTCAACCTTTCCACAGAGAACTTAAAATTCAGTCTGGAGCTAAAGAGACTTGAACTGGAGGCCAAACTGTTAGAACCAGAATCAGCTGAGAGACTGCGGCATTTGGAGGCTGAAGAAAAGGAGAAACTAATGGAATTAGAATCAGCCGAGAGGCTGAGATGTCTGGAAGTTGAAGAGAATGAGAGGCAGAGGCAACATGAAAAAGAGATGCTGATTCTTCTCTAGGGTCAGGGAGGTAATGGGGACAGAAGTAACTGAACCCCAGAAGCAATAAAGGTCAGTACATTTCTTCCACAATTTACAAAGGGTGATGATTTTTATAGTTTTATTCATATGTTTGAAAGGCTATGTAAACAGTATAATGCTGAATAGGGCTCTGGGTACAGTTCCTAACCCCCTTATTTCATGGTAAAGCTGTAACTGCTATTTCTAAATTGTCTGATACTGATTTCTTAAATTACAATACTGTTAAAAATTGTTTATCAGAGTGTTTTAAGTTAACACCTGAAGCTTTTAGGAAAAAGTTTTGTGAGCATAGATGCAAGGCAGATGAAACTGTGTGACTATATTGCTGAGTTAAGCACTTATTTTCATAGATGGGTGAGTGGGTGTGAGGTCACTATTTTTTTAGGGCTGTAAGACCTTTTGAAGAGGGAATAAGCCCTTAGCACTTTGCCTGAGAACATGAGAATCTGGTTGGCAGATGGGGAATGCAGGACCACAGATGAGTTGGGGGAAAAAGGATACATATACCTAGCAAGCAGGGCATCACTGCACAGGAAAGGGATACCCACTACTGCTCATGGGTCTAATGGAACCCATGGTGGGCAGCCTCAACCATCCCAACAGAGTCTGCCAGTAGCAGGGGAAACCACTAGTTCAGGTACACAGCCAGAACAAAGGGTTAAATGTTTTAAATGCAACCAGTGGGGCCACGTAGCATATAGATGTCCATGGAGGCAAGGTGGGGGACAAAAGGTGGGAAAGCCAGTAAGTGGGAATGACAGAATGCCAGTGATAAGTTGTCTAGAGACAACAAGGGTACCAAGCTACCACAAGAGGTTATATCCTATCTTAGTTGATGGGAAACAGGGCATTGCTAAGAGAGACACAGCCTCTGACCTAACCATTGTGAAGTCTCAATGGTTAAAGAGGAGTATTACTTGCTTGGGCAGTCTACTCCTGTCAAAGCTTTAGGAGGGACCCCATTCCTAATACATTTGGCTGGGGTTCACCTTGACTGGGAAGGTGGAAAAGGAAGCAAGCAATTAGGTCTGTTTGAGGATATCCCTGCAGATGTCCTGATATGGAATGAGTTTGATTATGCAGTGCCTTGTGTGCATGCAGTTACATGCAGTCAGGCTTGAGGACAAGCTTGTGAGTCTGGTAGCCTGGGGTCAGACAGACTGCAGACCTGAAGCCAGGACTGGTGTGGTGGCTACTCAGTGAGGGAGCTACACTGTAGCAGTGAGACTGAAGGTGAGCCACAGCTGCTGGTGGGTACAGATGTTCCCTTGGATAGAGTGACTGCAAGGGCAGAGGTGAGTGGTAGTAACCAGGCTGACAGTGAGGCATAGCTGTCAGAGAATACCAGATGTTGTGTGGAATGGCAGCTGGGAAGGGTTATGAAGAGAGAGTTGAGAGATGCTCAACTCTTAGACTGTATGTTTTAAAGCCTGTGGGAGGTAGCTAATGAGGCGCCTGATTGTCAAGAAAAATGGGAATCTGTATATTGGGACAAAGGGTTACTGACCCCTGAGGGAGGGCTAGAGGGTGAGAGAATACAGCAGTTGGTAGTGCCCATAGCCTACCATTTGGCACTTCTAGCCATAGCCCTTGGCATTCCCTTTGTAGGTCATATGGACATAAAGCATACAAAGAGATGTATTATGCAGAACTTTTATTGGCCTGAGATTTCCAGAGATGTTACAGGGTACTTCAGGACCTGTGAGCAGTATCAGAAGGTAGCAAGGCAGGTGACAGGGTGAAAACTCCTTTGTTGCCTTTGACTGTGATTCAGGAGCCATTTCAGAGGTTAGTTATGGATTTTGTGGGCTCTCTGAGTACCCCAAGTTCCACAGGGAAAAAGTATATCCTAGTGGTGGTAGATTATGCTACCAGATACCCTGAGGTGGTGGCTCTGTCCTCCATTGAGGCAGAAAATGTGGAAAATGCTCTGTTAGAGAGTTTCAGAAGGGTAGGTTTCCCAAAAGAAATGCTGACTGACAAAGGTGCCAATTTCATGTCAGACCTGCTGGCTTGTCTGTGGAAGCACTGTGGAGTGAAGCACCTAAAGACCACCCCTACCATCCCCAGACTAATGGTCTAGTTGAGAGGTTAACCTCTACACTAAAGACATGCAATGGGCATTTGCAAACCAGTTTAGGGGGGAAAGGGACAAATATTTGCTCCATCTGTTGTTTGCATACAGGGAGGTTCTCCAGGAATCCACAGGTTTTTCACCCTTTGAGTTGCTGTATGGGCATAAGGTGAGAGGACCTCTAGATTTGATTTGAGATGAGTGGGTGGGTGAGTGTGAATTCCACAAGTAGCCTGTTGTGGCATATGTCCTACACCTCAGGACAAGGCTTAGGGAACTTATGGAATTGGCCCAGGAGAACCTGGCAGAAGCCAAATAGCAGAAGAAGGTCTGGTATGGCAGGAATGCTCAAGCTGCAGAGTATGCTATAGGGCAGCAGGTAATGGTTCTCATTCCTTTCAGACACAACAAGCTCCAGGCAGCTTGGGATGGACCCCTCACAGTGGTAAGGAAGGTCACTGATGTTAACTACATGGTAGAACTACTAGGCAGGAGGTGGGGGTACAAACTGTACCATGTGAACACGATGAAACCTTGCCATGAGTGGGAGGCCCTTCTGCTAAGCATTTTCAGTAAGTGGCAGGAGGAGTCTGAGGAGGATCTATGGCTATAGGTACCCTGCCATCAAAATCCCAAGTTACAATGGTGGAGCTTAGCATTGCAGGCATATGATAGTAGATTGCAGCACTGTACTGGGGTCAGAAATGCTAAGGCATCTTGGATCTCAGGACAGGGAATGGGGTAATGTATTCCCAGATAGGCTCATCTTTCTCAAGCAACGTTTCTCAAAGATCACTTGAGAAACTAGCTTGAGTCTTCAAGGGGGGGAAGAAGTGTGACAAATGGGGATACTGCCAGCCCAGATATCTGGAATTTTGTAAATAATTATATGTAATTTGGGAATATCAACATGATTTATATAGAAGTGTGACAATGGGAGATGCTGCCAGCACAGCTGTCTGGAATTTTATAAATGGTTATGTGTCATTTGTGAATGTCACTTGGATCATTTAAGATGCTTGTGTTACAACTGTATTAGAACTGTATGCCATATACGATGGTTTGTACAGACATGTGCTGAAGCGATATTTTGTACAGTGTTTGTGCTTGAAATGGATTCACAGTGTACCCTGATGGAAGAGAACAGAAATGTGCATGCACCATTATACCTGTTTAAATGTGTATATTTTAAGAGTGGCAATTGGGACACAGGAGGTTAACTTCAGAAGAATAGCTGAAATTAAATTACTTTATGACAGCAAGAGAGAGGATGATATACTACGGAGCTCTCTGTTTTGTCTTGGAGAGATAATTACTAGGCTTGATATGTAGAAGTGTTTTATTGTTTTGTGACTTCCAACACCTGCACAGATCTGAGGAAAAGTCCTTGTCTGTGTATTTTTACAGGTGGATGCTAAATGCTGCTAGCTTTCAGCAGTGGGGGTTTACCTGGGGTAGAGTCAGATGACACGAAATTATGTAATTCTTTAAGTTTTCCCAGCAGTAATATTTGTATTTGAGATATTCATTTAAGAACTCTCTGAGAGAGACTCTGCATACTGTATTCTGTCTTTGATCTTACAACATCAAGATTCATTCTACACACATCTGCCTTGCTATGAGTAAGTAAGTCTAGGGAACATTATCATTCTCTTAGAGATAGTCAGGAATATAGCAAAGCTTATTTGAGATATTTTTATTTATTTATTCAAAACTGTCCTGCAATGTTGTTTTAAATGTTTCCTCTGATTTTTGAACTCTCGCATCACTGTATATATTAGCATTTTCTTGTTCTTTTAATATTTATTATTAAATATATTTAAAGATTTCATTGTGGCTGATCTGTCTAGACAAATTTAAGTTCTGAGAGTAGTTGTATATTTATTTGATGACACTGTGTAGGCCACTCCTAATAGCTTTGCTCTTGGTCAAACTATCATTTGTGTTAGTAGTAACATTACACAGCAAGATTGTACACTCTTTGTTAAGGGTCTTAATGTAGCTGATAAGGAGCTGGCTCGTGGCAGTAATAACTACCTTATAGTCTGGCCAGAATTGGGCATAGCTAGTAAACCTGTGCCAGCCTTTCACAGGTGTGTGCGTGTGTGTGTGTGTGTGTGTGTGTGTGTGTGTGTGTGTGTGTGTGTGTGTGTGTGTGTATGTATAAATCAAACCTCAATGTGTGTGCATGTCAGTTACCTGAGCAGGGACACGAAGCACTGGTTGTACAGGGAGAGTGTTGGAGGTCTTTGTTTGGCCACTGAGTTGAGATCTCAACCCTATAGCTGCACTAATGGGGAGTCTTATTGGGGATCTGGAGAAAGAGAGAGAAAAACCTGCCCTGGAATGACTGTGGTATCTGTATGTTCTTAACGGAAATTGTATTTGATGCAGAGAGCTGATTCTGGAAATACTGTGTGTGTACCTGTCATCCTCCCAATGTACGTCCCCCACTGGTGCTAGTGGTGAGGATTGAGGCTCCTTGATTACTGGGCCAGTGGTGGGCATCATAGTAATAGTAATTCAGTTACAGAACTTGCCTCAGTAATATGAAACTAATGTTTCCAGTATCGTCTGCATTGTAATTCACTGCTGTTTTTTTTTATTTCTAGCAATCACCTAAATAAAGTTCTTACAAGAATATTCATTTCTTGATAATTTATTTGAAGTGTAATTTAACAGAATGCAGATGGGATTCTCAGTTCCACCTTGTGAAGATTGGGGAAAGATGGGTGAAGGCTGCCAGCCTAGCCAAATAGAATTCGATATATAATTCTATCATTTGTAAATATAAATGTAAAATACAGGCTTATGTTCTTAAATGAAAGAAAACACTGTAAAATGTGAACTTCAAGATTGTTGCAACATTGCCATCTACTATAAGGAAAACTAAGCAAAGCATTTCAAATGTTCTTTGAAGTAAAATTGTCTAAATAGTGGAGTCGAAGTGGCTGGCTGAACACATTCTTTCTATTGTCTTAACTTAAGGAATAATTTCTAGAGCGTACATGTGAAATGTCTTTTATTGTTGTAGTTTTCTGAGCAGGTATTAGGTTGCTAAATAATGCAGTTTGTTTGCCTGGGAACTCCAGACTAAGTGTCAAAATGATGTAATGTGTATAATGGGAAAACTAAGTGTCAAAATGATGTAATTTGGAAGGGCCTAGCAAAGACGTTTGTTAGTGAGTTTAAAAACTATTGCTCAGAGAGAGACTGAGAGCATTTTGATCTTGATATCAAACTTATCAGCACTCTACCTGTTGTCTTGTGTAAGTAATGTCTTAGAAATATGTTTTCTTGTAGTAATAGCTAGGAACTTAGAAGAAAGTTAGGCAAGTGTTTTTCAGTTATACCAGAACTTTCCTTCTGTATTGTTTTAAGTTCCTGTGTGATCTCTGAACTCTTAGATATCACTGTGGTGTAGCAGTATTGTCTTGTGTTTTAATTATTTATTATTAAATATTTAAAAAATCTTTACTTGTGGCTGGTTTGTGTAGAGATAAGTAAGCTCTAGAGTACAATGCATATTTATAGAGTTTATTGTAATAAGCCACTCTAATAAGCCTTAGACTGAATAGTCACATTACCAATTGGAAAATAATATTGCACAGTAATAATTGGACACCCTTTTAAGGGCCTTTGGGTAGCTGATAAGTATTAGCTGGTGGTGGCAGAAATTACTACCGTATAGTCTGGGTAAAGGGGCACAGCTGGAGAATCTGTGTCAGTCTTTCCCAGGAGTGTCTGTGAAGTTGTATAAAAACTTATCTCAAAGTGTGTGTGTGTGTGTGTGGTGTGTCAGCTACCTGGGCAGGGACATGAAGCACTGGTGGGACAGAGGGGGTACTGGAGGATAGCTTGCCAGCTAGGCTGTGATCTGGACCCTATAGCAGTGCCAGTGGGGAGTCTTATTGGGGACCTGGAGAGCAAGGGAGCAACCAGCCCCAGACTGACTATGATCTATGTGTGCACTTAAGGGAAATTGTACTTTACTGTGTGTATTTGTTATCCTTTCATCTTATATGAGACACCCTCCCTGGTGTTAGTGGTGAGAACTGAGGTTCCTTGATTGCTGGGCCAGGGCACGGTCATCACACACCTCATATTACCATCTGATATAATAATGTTCTCTTGGAGGTGGAATTTATGTATAATTGTAGTAAAACCCATTGCTAGTATGTAAGGCAATGTTTCCTCCATTGTTATGTACTCTTTCCTATGGCATTTGCATGCTCTCACTAATTATGTGGATGAAGGCACTATATAAAACATACCAATTTCTGCCATTTCCAGTACTGTTATCAAGTCCATTGTCTTCTTAGTCTACCAGTACACTGTCGGCAGACATGTGGATGTTTTATAAGTATCATATCACCTAGTCGTATGGAGTTTCAGTGGACAAAAACATAAATGCTTTCTCTTTATGTTGAAGTACTCAAAATGGCTGCAGTACCTTGATCTCATTTATGACTTAGGTTTTTTTTATTTACTCCTAGATGTATGCATACTATCCTAGATTCATAGGTCCATAGGTGTGTACTAGGCTAATGGCCCTGGAGCCTTTACAAGCCTAGCCAAAAAAAAATGTCCAGGCACCGTGCCACTCAGTGTTAGTTCACAGTGCTCCTATTCAGTAGGGCAACTGGAATGATCCCTGGGGTGAACGTACGATTACCCATCCACTCATCGAGATTTCTCTTGAAGAGGGCCAGCGAGGTGCTCTGCTTGACATGAATGGGAAGCTTATTGCAGAGTATGGGTAGTCTTTGGGAGATGAACCGGTCCCTCCAGCATGTTGTGCTATATGTGGCAATGCGGTTGTGATCTCTGGAGAATCTGGTGCAGGGGTACTGGCATTTCTTTAGGTGTAGCATTTCAAGTATGGCTGAGTCAGACATGGCTTTGTAAGTCAAGCAGAGATCACCTTTAAGTAGACTATAAGAAACTGAGAACAGCTGAAGTTTTGTGTGTCTGTCCATGCAGGACATGTGTTTAAAGCCTAGGATCCATTTGTGAGGTACTTTTGTAGCCTCTCCAGCTGTTGTAGGTGTCTGGTCAGGTACATGCCAAATGGGATGTTATATTCGATGATTGGTATAATGAGGGATGAGTAGAGAGGGAGGATGACCACTTTCTTCCTGGATGTGAAACCTTTGGTTATAAGATGTGCCACATAGAAGGACTTTCTGACCACAGTGGCAATGTGGTGGTCAAAGGTGAGTTGGCTGTCGACCTGGGTGCTCAGATCTCTTATGGCCACTTCAGTGTTCATTGGGCTCCCATCAACGTGGTAATTCGTAGGAAATTAGTTTTTTCCAAAGGGGGTGATAATGCATTTTTTAGTGTTAATCTTCAGGCCATGGTTCTGACACCAGTCATTGGTCTCAGAAAGGCCCTTTTGTAAGATGTCTGCATCACTTGGGGAGTTGATAATGATGCCTAGCTTGCAGTCATCAGCGAACTTGGTAAGTCAGAGTCCTTCTGTGTTGGTCTGGATCTGAAAAGTAGATGCTAAACAGAACAGGGCCAAGGACCGTGCCCTGTGGGATTCCACTCCTGACTGGTCGACCGTCTGACTTGGAATCTGCAACTTTCACTCTGTGGGTCCTGTCTGTGAGCCAATTTGCAACCCACCTAGTGATGTAAGGATTGTTGCCTAGTTTGGTGAGTTTATCAATGATACCTGAGTGGGGAATGGTTTCAAAGGCCTTGCCCAGGTCGAGGCAGGCTTCATGCACTGCCTTACCCTCATCTACAGCCTTAGTGACTGCCTCAAAGAAGTCAACCAGGTTCAGCAGGCAGGATCTCCCCTTGACAAAGCCAAACCGTGTGGGTCAAGAGTTTGGAGATTGCATATATCTTAGTTAAGCAGGTCTATGATGATGCACTCCATAGCTTTGCATACCAGACTCATCAGACTAATGGGGCAATAGTTCCCAGGGTCTGTAGTTGCTCCCCCTTTATGGAGTGGGATAACTGTAGCAGTGCACCATTTGCTAGGAACATGGCCTGAGATAAGGCTGTCATTGAACAGGACACACAGATGTGGTGCCAGTTCATTTTGTAGCTCATGTAGGATGCAGCCAGGGATATTATCGGGTCCCCTGTATGCTGTATTCTTGGCTTTGGAAAATGAAGCTTTTACCTGTGCTGCAGAAATGGTGGGTGCCAGGCTTTCTTCTGGTATTGTGATAGGGCCCTTGGGGGGGAGGGGTAAAGATGGAACTGAATCTGTCTTATTTCTTATTCCATGCATTCTAATTCTGTCTGTTTGTGTTTAGAGGGATATGTCAGGGTCTTTACCTTTCTACTCCTAATGCAATAAGAAATGCCACTGAACATAATATAAAGTTACCCTAATTCAATAGGATAGATGAAGATATAAGAAAAAAAATGGCAGAGCCTGTTATAGCCAAGTTCGTGGTCCATGCCTGTCATCTTTAATGGGTACACCAATGTAAAGAAAAATAATAACAGACACAGACACAGCTTTTGTTATTAATTCTCCTATGTCCACAAAGCAGGTTAGCTTTTCCTGTATTTATGCTCCTGGGGTTAAGTTGTATCTCATGGAAAAACAGGGACTCAAAGCATAAAGTTGTTGCACACATAAAAATAAATAAAGTTGTTATACACATGCATGAAATAGTGTAACTGACTTAAAAATGATACTAAAGAGCTCTTAAGTTGTAGACATGATCTAGCAGAAAACCAGTAGATAGTGCCCAGAAATGACCATAAGTTCATAGGTAAGTACTATGATAGCTGTCCTTGTGGGCCATGTTAAACATAGCCAGTTTCCCTTTTGGTGCCTGGATTAACCTATCCTATTTGGTGTTAGATTGGCTTACCCATCCAATGGCCTGTAATTAAATATTACTCCTAGTGAGAATAACTTGGATCATACCATAGATAATTTGAGGAGGTCAATGCATGGGATAAAGCATTTAGGGACTGCTTCTATCCATTAATAATGAGAGGACTGTTCAGAGGTAAATTTTCAGTTTCCCAATCATAAATGCCAATTGCACTTGAATATGACAGGGATGAGCTTTGTTTTACACAGATGCGGAATATGTTTCAGAGTAGAAGTATTCTCTGGGAGATATACCTGCCCTTCCAAACCATTTGACATTTCAGAAGAGGTTTGGATTCCTAGTCTGAGTATTTCTGATGCTATTTGACTTACTGATGTCAAGTAAATCCATCAGTATTTGATCTCTGTGGGTGTTCCAGTTGTTGTATGTGTCTGGACAGATACATGCCAAAGGGGGCTTTGCAACCAATGATTAGCCTAATGTCGACTGAGTAAAGGGAGACAATGCCATCCCTAGATCTACACATAATCACTTTGTTTATAAACTGTGCAATATAGAAGGACTTTCTTATGACAATGTGCACATGTTGGTTGAAAGTTATGTTACTGTCCACATGTGTTTGCAAATCCCAAACAACTGGATCAACTCTTAGGGGTGTGTTGTCAATGTGGTAGTCCCTTGGTTACATGACTTCCCAAAGGGTACAGTAATACATCTTTTAGCATCTAGTTTCAGTCCATGATTTTGATACATGTTATTTATTTAGGACAAACCTTCCTGCAGGATGACTAAATCATTTGGGGATTCAGTGACTGCTCCTAGCTTGCAGGAGTAGTCTCTGCAAGCTAGGGGCAGTCTTTTAGGTTGCAGTCATCTGCAAACTTAGTCAGCTTGAGCCCTTTGGTATTGGCTTTTACTTTGGATATGTAGATGCCAAACAGGAAAGGTCCCAGCACAGAACCCTCGGGGACTCCACTGTTGACTGGTCTCTTTGTGCAAGTAATTTTATCTGTTTTGATTTCCTGCATCATACCTGTGAGACAGCTGGCATTCCAGTGGGTGATATAGGAGTTGCATTGAGCAGAGCATATGTAGCTTTTTTACTATACCTGTGTGGTGGATTGTGTCAAAAGCTTTGGCCAGGCTGAAGTTATATGGTGGCTACCATTTTTCCATTCATCCATTGCTTTGGTGACCTTTTCAAAAAAGTCTACCAGGTTGACTGAATTACTTGCCTTTGATAAACCCAAACTGAGATAGGTCCAGTGTTTGGAGGTACCCTATATCTTTATTGATTAGTTCCATGATAAGTCTTTCCATGGCTTTGCATATGAGGCTGGTCAGATGTATGGGACTGTAATTGCCTGGGTCTGTGGAAGTTCCTCCCTTATGTAGGGGAATAACTATAGTTGTTGTCCATTCACCTATTACAAAACCTGTATGGAAGCTGAGGTTGAAGAATATTATCAGGGGGTGGTTAAATCATGCTTCATGCTATTTAATATGCATCCAGGGATATTGTTAGGACCTATTGATGCAGTATTTTTAGCTTTTGATAGCACTTTTTAAGACCTGGTTTTGTGTAATAGCTGCGTATGAAGTAGTTTCAGATATCTCTTGAGGGGCAGATGGAGGGAAGAGAGGGGTAAAGGCAGAGCTAATTTTATTGGCCATTAGGTTTGCAATATCTTTAACCTCATTGCAGGCAACATCATTCACAATTAACGCAGTGCATTATTGTATTGTGCTTTTGAGATTACGAGAATAACTACAAATGGCCTTGTGATTGCTTTTTGCTTAGGTAGCTGTTTTAGCCTCAGACTTGTCTTTGGTAAACTGTATTAAGCTCCTGAAGGGTCTGTCATTCTGGAAATTACTTTTTTTATCTTTGATCAAAATTCTCTTCTTTGTATTCTAAAGCTTGTTGTTATTATGGTTCCATCATGTCAGTTTATTTCTAGGGTTTGCCATGTGCTTGTTCCTATGGCAAACAACTGCATCTATGCAACTGTTTGCATGCTGGTATTGTGTGGTGGTATACATTTTCACTTACCTAGTGGAGTTAACTAGATTTGTTGGCGGTTGGAAGCTTGACAATTATTATTTAAGTATAGGTAGTTTGCCTTAGAAAATTTTCTAAAGACACCTTGGGTGGAAATGATCTCTTGTTTCAATTTTCTTTTGAAGGAGACAGCTTTATTGTTAGACTTAACAAGTGATAAAGATATGCGAGTATGGTGCAAGATGCTCCTGTTAGTAAGACCAAGATCCAAGATGTTATTCCTCCCAGTGGGTACTCTGATTAATTGTTCCAGGGTGTTTGTATTGATAAAGTCCAGGAATCTCTACACTTGTGCACTTGTTGCGGTGTCCAAGTCTATAGTTGGATAGTTTAGATCACCTAGGAAGATGATATTATGTTTGATACCGAGTTATTCTAGTTCCTGTACAAAGGTGGTGTGACTTTCTTGGGTCATAAAGGGAGCTCTATAGCTAGGTAATATATAATACAGGACCTTTCTGATGGTTATTTGGGCATGAAAAATCAACACTAGTCCATCAAGTTGGTTTACCAGCATTGATATCAGTTTCTTCTTGATGAAGTTTATGAAACCTCTGCCTTTTTACTTGTCTTGAACAGTAACTGGTCTAAATGTGTGAAAGCCATTATAGCCCTGCTGTGTATGGTTCAAACAAGAGGAATTTTAATTGACTGGCAGGAATCCAACAATATAGTTGACTTTGTATGGAAGGCACTTAGACTAAGTCTGACAGATCTGAATGAGTACTATTCCTTCTGGTAACAGCTTTCTTTCTAGGGTTCTGAGATAATCATTAGCTGGGAACAGAACTGTATTGATATTCATTAGCTAGATACAGAACTGCAATATCTTGAAATACAGGATCTTTAAAAGAATAAGTTATCAACCAAAATAAAAAAAAAGCAGCAGCAAGTTAATAATTTTGCATTAAAGGCGTTCTTTACCAGGGTGGTGTAAGATGAGGTTATCATGAGTTTTAACTGGCATAAGCACTTTTCCAGACATTACTTCAATCAGCACTGGCAGGTAAACCGTACAATCTGTTTCATAAGTTGCATGAAGATACAGCATGAATACTGTTATTACATATAACCAGAGACTGCTTTTTCTTTTAATTCCATGCTATTCTTCCAGTGAAGTGATTAGCCATCCAATGATAAGGGCCAAGGAAGCTACTCTGAACCACGAGTCCTCTGAGAAAGGATTAAAGGACTATTCTAGCATCAACTGTTATTGCAGCATTGCATTATCCTTGCCTGTGTGCTAAACTGTTTAGTAAACAGAAAAACGGCATGCATTTTTCACTTGAGTTATCAGATAATTTGTCTTCCTTTATCTAAACATCAAATAAAAAAAACATGGCAATAAGTAGTTAGGTAGTTAGGTTATTAAGTTAAAAAAGACATTTACGTTGAATATTAAAATGCAAGTTTTTCCAGAAGAAAGCTAGGTAGAAAAGTTGCACAAAACAGGATAATACAACATTCAGAGAAACAAAAATCAGTGCAGGAGCAATAAAAAGTTCTCAACATAAGCTACTTTGTTCAGTTTTTTAATATAAACAAGATATGCTTTTCAGATGTACTGTTCCTGAAAATCATTGAAAATGGTCAGAAAATCACTTAACTCTAATATTGTGCAAGAGCTAGTATAGCAATAACCCACGCCTGGGTGTGGGTAATGCTGGATTTACCCATGGTTGGCGTGGTTTGGTCCCGAGGGCGAAGCCCGAAGGACCAAACAAAGCCAACCGTGGGTAAATACAGCATTACCCACACCCAGAAGTGGGTTATTGCTATTATACCATGACATTATTTAAGAAAAGAAACTATTACTTTTCTTAAATAATGGCATAGTATAATGCCTGTTTACTGCCCTTCTGCAGATGTCTGGCATCCGCAGAAGTTCTGATGTACTGCGCGCCTGCGCAATACATCAGAGCTGTGGGCAAAAGCAATGGAGAAAGCAAGATCTCCGTTGCTTTTTACTGTTTTGCTATGTTAAATGGGTTTAATATAGTGAGACAGCTTTAAAATAAGCAACGGAGATGTCCGTTGCTTATTTTAAAACTGTCTCGGTATGTTAAACCCATTTAACATAGCAACAGTAAAAGCAACGGAGATCTTGCGTTCTCCATTGGTTTTCTTTTAAAACCTGTCTCGCTATGTTAAATGGGTTTAGCATAGCGAGACAGCTTTAAAATAAGCAACGGAGATCTCCAGCTTCTATTTTGCAAAAACAAACCCATTAGCGAGATTCAAGACTAAAAATAAAGTATGGACTAAAAAAAAAGTCCGCTGGGCCGGACCTTTTCCATTAGTATATTATATATTTCGATTTACCGCGCTGCTGACCAATCAGCGTGCACGTTTTGGGGGGGGTCATGGTATAATAAAAAATAATGTAAGCAGAGCCTGCTCTGGAGTTCACATTTTTTTCAGGTTTTATCAGGTTGCTGTATATTTATATAACTATGACATGGATACATGTTAGAAGTTCATTTGAATCATACCATGTCTCTGTATGTAATGTATACTATTCCCCTGTGTAGTGCTGCTTCATTTGCTTTATGTATGACCTTCCCAATAGTTTTATGCCAGAACAACTATATGCCATTTTTGAATGTATGGTCTCTGAAATTACAGCAGGGTCACCCGGAGGATAAAGTGCATTCTCCCAATGTAACAGTTTTCTAGGGTGCATCTTGCAATAAGGCCTGTGATATACAGCTCAGTCTGTGAACATATATTTGCAGCCAGCTGTGTTAGTACTATCTTGCACATTGTAACAACTTTTCAAATATTAAAGACTGCATGCATCCAGAGTCAGATTAACCAGGAAATGACATCTTGGTATGGTTATTAATTGCATATAGAAGTTCTTTAGTCATGTAGGCCTCAGTTGTCATTTAAGGGTGAAATACAGCTGGACTATGTGTTCTTCCCTTCTGCAGCCATAGTAGTATGCCCCCATGGTGGTGAGCGAATTCCTTTAGTGGCAGAGCAATAATCAGTAGATATCGATGATAGAAACCAGTGTAACAAATGACTCCTTCTGAAGGGATGAAATAATATCCTACTCTTGGTGGTACAGCAATATTTTTTGCTGTTATAAGACCCAGAGATGGATAATGGAAACTAATCCAGCAAATGGCTTTTGAAGTATAAGATGTGAGCCGGTGAGCCTTAATAGAGATTTTTTTAACACCTGCTTTTAATAAAAAAAAAAAAAAAGTTTTATTGTCATAGACAACAAAAACCAACAAATTAATATCTCTAAAATATTTTCTTTTCCATTCAATCTCAAGATCAACTTGTTAACTAATACATCATCCATGTTCAACAGCCTCCGCTTTGCTTCAGTAGTACAATGTTATTCTGAGGGCAAGCCTGCATTTTCCTCTTCAAATCATTCTAGCCTATTTCCATTCAATTTTATAGTATGTTTTAAACCTTTACATAAATACGTGTAATTATTTATTCCAATCTAAGTAAAACAAAAGCCAAACATCTTTCTTATTTGTATCCTTTCGTGTGTGCCTTTCAATTTCCCTTTCAAAATATGTATCACTTTTTGTTAGCTGCTTAATATCTTGATCCATCACCTAATAATTCACAATGTTTAATTTCTGTACCCTCTAAGTTCCCCAAACAGCTAAAATGGTAAAATGTATGCATTCATTATATTACCCTTACTGGTTATATGCTGTATACTCCTCTTACATATTATATGTCCCTTTAAACACTAATCATTCCCCACTACTAGTTCACCCTATATTTCTTTATAACTAGCTAACTAAAAAATGACTGACTAATGCACGTTCCCCTTAACTTCCTCTCCTTGCATAATTCCAGTTTCACATTCTAATCTACTTAAATTGTTAAATGTGCACTTCTTAATCACTTAGGGGCAACTTAATTTTCCATTAATGTTCAGACTGTAATTAACTACATAGCTTATATTGACCCTTACAAATATCCATTGTGCCTTTAGTTTTACATATATGCCCCTGCTTGACCATACTACCATGCTATTATCCTCTATCTCGCATCCGGATTCCAGGAGAGAAGGAGACTTTCACACCTTTCATTTACACTTTCTGTAATGCCTGTGCTAATTATAATTTCCAAGTCCATAAAGCACAATGCTTACCCTAAGAAAAAAAGTTTTAAAATATTGTCACTTATTATTATAGAATAAATTATCATCTTCCATCCTATTTTTTCCGCAGTATTACTGGTCAAGCAAGAAGCCACCATCAAATTACCATTCATAATTTCATCAACTTTAACTGCCCATGCCACCTGACAATCCATTATTTCACATTTTCTGCCATTCACCCTTCTTCCTATAAAGTATACCCTTTAATAATAAGCATTATCATTAAAAATCATGGACATTTATTTTGCAGCAAAAGTGTATGCCCATGCATTTTTAAGTATGAGAATACTTTTTATTGAGAACAGTTTTCTTTTATAAGCACAAGTTAAGAAATATCTATAAAATCTCCTTCCAAAGCTGGAAGCTTGGTTAAAATACTTCTTGTCATTTTGTGTCTAGACGGTGCATATTTTATATCATTGGGGACTACTCTCTAGTTGATGCTTAACTGTAATGCCACCAAATAATTAATACAATTAGTACAACTATAAAGTAATTAGGCAACTGCTACCTGGCTAAATTAACAGTATATAAAAATACCACATACATATTTTTGCCAGTGCAGTGTCCTGCATTTAATAATTTTTGTAAAAGATAAGGTAGAAAGAGCCACTTGTAAAAGATGTGTAAAAGAAAGAAACTTGTTCAAAATAATTTACATGTTGTATGATATAAGAAAACAAGCTGTTTGTTAATACTGTTAAAGTGGAAATGATGATGCTGTGACATCTGAAAATGCAACAATGAGACAAGACTACAAGGCAGATTTGGTAAGAAATATTAATAATTAATAAATTAAATCCTGGATTTAAACTTGACCCAACAGTATTATTTCCGAGGATGATTTGGAAGCACCAGTTTTAAATTGCATCACTTCAAGAAGACATTTCCTCAAATATCTGGGTCATTGGATTTGTGAAAACCTAGGAATAGTAAAGCACACTGTCTATGCGACAGCAAAGAGATAATAGCTGAAATTCAGAAAGGGTTACCACCATTGAAAAGCTATAACATGGACAGAAAACCATTGGTAGTACCCCTTTCCAATTAGAAACAAGCTGGCAAGCAGTGTTTCTATATGGTTGATTAAATTCCCACAGTGGACATTCTCTATACCTCTGATAAGTGCTATTAAGGCATTCTGGAAGGAGTGGTAAGTACTAATTAATCATCTTCTCTGGAAATGCCTGTGTTTATTGTAGTTACACAGCTGAGTGATTCAGACAAGATACATAAATCACATCTTGATGGAAATAGGAATGTGCAAAGAAAGATCAAGAGATATGATATGCTAGTTAGGGATGTTGACTCAGAAAGAACAAGATTCTAAAGCACAGTTGTATCACTTGATAGCCATACTATAATTACAGTCCCATATATGAGATGTTACAGGGCAACATGCGATTGAAGGTGCAGTATAGGCATGGATTTCTTCAGAAATAAAGAAAGCATGCATTCTTTTATGTGTAAACTATTAATCCTGGTTCCCTAAAATATTCAATGAAATAAGTCAAAAGCAATAAATTAACCTGACAGATATAATAAATGCTGGTATGATCAATGCATTCAGATCTATATTCCTGAGATAAACAGAACCTGATGTTGTCATATAAGATGATGGTCTGTTATACAAAAGTTAAAATTCTGAAGAGTCGGACAGGATTGTGAGTTCAAACACATACTTTTCAGTCCATACTATCTGATGTTCAATGGGCATGTGGAGACTGCCATCCAAACAATAAAGAAACTCATGGGATACAGCAAGAGCAAAAGCTATGAGGATTGTCATCTCACACTTTTGGAATACAGAGGTAATCTCTCATGGGTAATATTTCTCTCACAACTCAGTTGTTAATAGGTAGTAGGCTAGAAAGCAAATTGCCTACCTTATCCTTGTAACTGATGCCTAAAAAACAAAATATATTAAAGGAAACAGTGGAAATAAATAAATAGATGCATAAAAATTATTATGGCAGAACCTACAGAAGACTAAATATAGTAACATGTTGGAGAAACCACTGTACAATTTGCAGACTGAAGCTGAGAAGTTTGTCAAACAAAAAAATAATAAATAATTATCTTCACTTGAATGCTAAAAGAATAACAAAGCATTATTGATAGCACCATAACTTTTGTAGCTGCTATCCTTTTCACTGTAATGCACAGAACATGCATGAACCATCATTAACATATAGGTATCCACAGTACCCCACACCATAATCCAAACATAGCAATAATGCACATAAACACCATGCATTACCCAAAATAACTGAAGTTAATAAATGGTCACCATCAGGATAAAAAATGTACAAAGAGCAAAGAGATGTATTGTAAACATAAAGCAGATGTGCAGCTCTGCAAAACATAAAACAGCAGAAATAAGAAAACACAAGTACCATGCAATTTCATTGATGCTGTATATTTGATGATATGCATTAGCAATGTGTATATACATCTCTCTCTCTCTCTCTCTCTCTATATATATATATATATATATATATATATATATTTTCAATACTCATACTGAAGTGTACATTTAAATATATAGCCATAACAGGGTATGACTGTAGTGTAGAGGGCATATCAACACATGTATGTGATGTGTGTCTATTGTACCAAGCCTGTGTGATTTTTCTGTTGTCATCATATCGTGAAGACAGCAAACTCTTCTATTATCTTTATTTAATATTTAAAACTTTTAACAACAACTTGTAAACTATACAGAACTATAACATGAAACAGTACATGCAAAAACCTCTGTACACAATAAATAAATGACACTTGCCAAAGAAGGTCATTCATAAGGGAAAGTTTTACCAGGATGTCAACAATATATACAAAATATAAACTAGGAAAGAGCCTTAATAAGGTACCTTATTAAAAGGATTAGAGAATTAATGGGTAAGATTAATTAACTTCTATAATACAATTTGCAAATCTATTACATGATACAATCAAAAAGTTTTTTCCCCAATATATTTCATAATATGAACATCTAATGTGATTGGCTAAATACAATTTATGTGTTGTTCTATATTTAAAAGACATTTGCTTAAAAACCTCCCATGGGCTTTTTGATCTTTCCAGGCAGTTTTGGATAATAAAGAGTTTAATCAATGAAATAATATAATTAAGATATGGATATGTTGTTGGTTTAAACTAGGCAGGGGGTATGTAACATTGCAAATTCTCAAGATAGAGTATATTTCTTATAACTCATCTTCTCTAATTTAACTTTCAGGAATCACCATGATTTGTAAGAACTTTTACAGGTCCATAATATATGTAATCAGCTTTTTGAAATTTACAAAATGAGCAGTCTGGTGATACTGAGGAAGAAATCTTATTAGGAATGGCTGGAGTTAAGATAGGCATTATTAACTGTCATGTGTTGTGTGTATAGGAGTTTTCTCATAAGTAATACATTTGAAGTTAATTTGAGAGACTAAGTTTGTTAATTGTGTGTAACTGATGGATTCAAGTTATACCAATAATAAGAAAAATAGTGAATTTTGATATTTTTAGAGCTAAGATTAATTTGTAAGTATTGGCTAGCATCTTTTTTGATATGAATACCTTCCATAACTGTTTACATAATGATATATTATCATTGCTGATATTAGATTCACATAGAAATTTTGATATTAGTTCTATTTGTCTTAGTATGACAATATACTTATTTGGTAAATTTAAAGTTTTCTTTAATTCACTAATTTACAGATTTCTATTAAGATATAGATCTAGAATACATTTATATTTAAGCTGCAGGTAATTAGAAATGTTTATAATTTGATTATTAATTTTTAAATTAGGATTTAAGTGGATTAGTTGCATTAACATAAATGCATTTGTTAGACCAATTATCTCAACTAGGCTTTGTATTATTTTTATCTTGTGCATTAAAAAGGTATGTATTTTGAGATTTTTATGATTTTCTTCATTGATAAAGAGAAGAGCTCTAGGGTTATACTTGTATTTGCTGTACATACATGATTAAAGTAGATCTTCACCCATACTGGATTCCATGAATTTGATTTAGGGTTATACTCTGATATCATAATCAAGCTTTTAAATTTTATTATTTCATGGTATAGTTTAAAATCTGGAAGGCCAAACCTTATGCTTCTTGGGATAAGTTATTTATTTATTTTTTATATATCCAATCCTGACAGATTTTGGGGATCATATAAACTTGGATAGTTTGGCCATGACATTCTGAAAAAAAAATAAATAAAAAATATATATATATATATATATATATATATATATATATATATATATATATATATATACACTATTAGAATAGATAATTTAAAATTAAATGGCAATCTAGGAAGTATATTCACTTTAATTGATAATAGTAGAAATTTTTATTTATTCCATTTAGAGATATCATGTTCAATATTAGACCATACCTTTGCTAGATGGTCTTTGAAGAAATAAGTAGGGTTATGATGCAAAGTTATACCTAGGTACTTTAAAGCAAATGTTATCTTAATTCCTGATTTAGGGAAGATACAAGGGACGATATAGTTAATATCAAGAGGAAAATAGCGAATTTAGATTGGTTTAAACAGTGGTTAGAAACTTTTGAAAAAGTACCAATGCTATATAAATTTGTTGGCAGATCTGTCTTGGGTCGCATTAAATATAGCTTTAGATCATCTGCAAAGGCTGTTAGAGATATGGAAAATATTACAGATGACTGGTATATGGTGAAAAGATGTTTGTGTTATGCAACGAAAACAGTGGTACCATATAGAGATTAAATAAATATAGTGAAATAGGGCATCCCTGTCCTTTGCCATTAATTATTTTAATTGGGGAGGAAATAACTTTATTAATATATAAAGATATGTGGGCAATAGCATAGAGAATTTTCATTAAATTAATGAAATAGAGTGGAAATCCAAACCATGACATGATTGTGAATAGAAAATCTATATTTACACTATTTAAAGTTTTTGAGGCATCTAAAGTAAGTGAGAAAAATGATAAGTTACAATGTTTAGAAAGTATCATTAAGGTATTAATGTATTGTCACAAGTTTGTCTAGCTTTCATAAACCCAGATTGGTAAGGAGAGATTATATTTGGTACAGTGACTTTTAATCTATTCACTAGTATCAGAGCAAATATTTTAATGTCAACATTTATAAGAGATGTTGGTCTATAATTTAAAGGATTCTAAAGGTCTGAATTGGTTTGGCGGATAAAAATAATTTTAGGGCTATTAAGATAAAGATCAGATATGCTATTATTGCATACATATTTGCGTATATATAGTAGAATTTTTGAGACAGTTTGAACAAAAGTTTTATAGAACTCCAATATAAGGCGATCCAGTCCAGGTGATTTACCAATTTTGAGATTTTTGATTATCTGTAAATTTTCTTGTTAGTTAAATGGTGTAGTAAGTATATTCTGCTGGTCCTGTGTGATTTCTGGAAAAGTTAGGCTGTTCAATCACTGAGCCAACTAAATTTGTGTAGATTTGAACAAAGATCTTCATAGTTATCACAATAGTTTTTTAATGTTTGTCCTGAAACACAATTTCAGTTAATAAGGGAGCAGATTTTTTTATATTTATGAGTCTTGATAGAATTTTTGATGGGGTTTGCACCCATTTTGAATACCTTGCTACAGTTTTCATTTCATAAAATGAATACTGCTGTATGCTCAATAAATAAAGTTCCTTTCAGAGGCCAGATATTTTTTTATTTTGTTTGCTGTATCATCTCTATTATTAAGGTAAAGATCCTGTTCTAAGTATTTTTTCTTTTTAAGACTGTTTCTTTCAGATTATATGTTTTGTTATAGTAAGTTGCTTTACCTATAAAAATGCCTCTAATCTGAGTATTAAGGGCAACCCATTGGATATCTAATGGAAGTTGAGATTTAGAGACACTGTCTAGAAAAATATTTAGTAGGTAATTAATTTCATTTTAATGTCCTCTTTTATAAGTAAATTAAGATGTACTGTCCAGTTGTAGACCATATTACTTGTTTTATTAATATAAGACAAGTTAATGGTAAGAGTAATTTTAGAGTATTCGGAAAAGCATCCGGGTTGTATACCAAAAGCATATTCAAATTTTTAGAAAGGCTCCAGATATAATAAAAAAGTTCAGCCTAGCCCAATATTTATGGCAATGTGAGTAATAGGTAAACATTAATAAAGGGGATTTTTTTTTTGGAAAATGAAATGGATCAAATAAAGTCTAACATCATGTGTGCAATTGCTGTAGAAGCATAGTAGTCACATGATTTATTTTGCTAGTTATGTTGACACTAGGGTCAACAACTACATTTCACCCTCATCCAATAATATAGTAATGATTAGAAAAAAATTAACAATTTATATATTGTCATTATAAATTGGTACTGCATAGTACAGAGTACATAAATATTCAGCAATAGTATTGACTTGTCCAGGTAGGTGCTTTTTATAATTATGTAACACCACCTTCCTTCAAAATCTGAATGATATTGCATTATTGAATCTTTGAAAGCGTTTTTGATTATAATGACTACACCAGAGCAATTTGATTTGTTACTTGATTCTATGATAGCACCAATCCATTTTTTCTTTGTAATTTGAGCCCATTGCCTAGAGATCATATGTGCTTCTTGTACAAACAAAATTTCTGCTTTTGATTTAAAGAATAAAAGAAAAAATAAATTCCTGTTTTTATTTGTTTGGAGGCCCTTAGCATTCCATGAGTCAATTATCCGCATTTAAATCTTAAATGTCATAAGAGAATAGGACACTGGCACTAGATTTATCATGAACTTGAAATGGCTAAGTGATAATAAAATTAGCAGTATAGAAAAAAGGGTCTATATTATATGAAAAAAGTTTTATAACTGTGAATACTATATGATCGACACCATGTGGTCAAAGTTATAAAACTTTGAATAGTTAAAAAAAAAGAGAAAACAAAAAAGTAGCCTAATGGGTTAAAGCAGGGGGCCAATTCCCCCTGCACCCCCCACACCCCCGCTCTTTAAATATACCAACTCCGAGATCGCACTACAGTGCATTTAACTATTCAAAGTTTTATAACTTTTCCCGTCAACAAACAGTGCCTAGTCACATCTATCCAACACCAAGAAGAGGTAAGAACAAGATTATCTAAAGACATAGTATAAAGGTTAACATAGCACATTGAACTAGAATATATCCATTACATAAAAATGAATTAATAATAATAATTTAGAAAAAAAATAATTTCAAATGGGATAAGCAAAACATAGCTGTCTTATATCACTACACTTTGCTCCACTTTGCTGCTATAATATATGATGCAGCTAGAGCTGCAGTTACCAAAAAGTGAAAACTGAATTATAACAATTTGTTTAGAAAATTAGGTAGTTATATCCTTGCCAAAATGTCAAAATGACTAGAACAGACAAAGAGTTAGTATCAGTATATAAATTACAAGAATGAAATATATATTCACTTCTTCACATTTATCCACAAAACTTACTTTGCAAACCAGCACTGAAAAACTCTCTTGACTGAAGGGAAGAGAGCAGTCTGAGCTACAATTTGTAACTGAGAGCTGTCTTGTGATACATATCAGGACCAGCAGGAAAAACAGATCAAATGTTTTGTTTGTTTTGCATATTAGACAAAAAAAACAATATTTAACATTGCTTGTTAATCTATTATTTAAGTTTATATAGCCCTGCTTCTGATCCCCACTTTCACCTCTTGTTATGTAAGAACATTGACAGAAAGGATGGTAATCATACGTATACATACATGCTTCAAATATAACATGCTCACCTATTTGTACCAGGGGAGTAATTAAAGACACTTATAAATGCCTGCGTGGCTTCTTTGATTGAACCAGTCATATGTTTAATCCCTTTATTTTGAAAAGTCAGAGTTGTGGGATATTTCCTTTGGAGTTTAATTTTGTTAGAGACTAAGTAAGAACAAAAAGGTGCCAGTTTTGTCAGTCTTACTTAATTTGTATAGGTAAGCCTTGAGCAAAGATGATTTTATTATTATTCCTGTTAAGGATACCTTTCTTCTTAGCTGCAGCAAGAATCTTATAAACATCCTGATAATTTAAAAGGTTAACATAAATCTGTCATGGTATATCAGCAGTGGAAGTTGTTTGAGATGTTTGGTGGGCTCTTTCAGTAATAATGCAGTTGGCCTATGCTTGATTTTCCAAGAGACTTCCAGGGATTTGATGTAAAGATTCCATTAACTTTGGTTGCTCATATTTTTCAGATAGTTCATGAATCAATATATTATTATGTCTGCTTCTTGCTTCAAGATCCAGTAATTTGTTTTGTATGTCATGGATACTTTGATTGTTAGATTGACAGTCTTTTTGCAGATGTTCAATTTTTATTTCATTTTCCATAGTCTTTGCTTCTGCAATTTCAAGTCTGGTAGCAATTTAATTTAATGGAGCACCAAATGCTTTCACCTGGTCAAAAAGTTGTTGAATAGCCAGCTATAGCAGTTGAAGTGTTTCTTTTAAGTCCTCTAGAGCAAGAAAGTTGGTTAGTTTTATTTTTACATGTAGATTTTTTTACCTTGCTGTTGTTTTGAGGGTCAGTTATGCTGACAGATGATCTCTTTCTCAGGAGATGTAAATGACGAGAGTTTGGTTTTGGTAGTTTGCATATCCATTTGTTCTGTAGCATTCAACATTTTTGCAAAGACAGCCTCTTTTATTTATTTATTAGTTGTAGGAACTCAGTCCTTATTTTTACTTTGTAAAGTGACAGTCTATGATTTTGTGGTGAAGTTTGCCCCATTCTCAACTTACAGGCTGGAAATACAACTCCATATCCACATGGCCCAGCTCGCTACACTCTGGTGATTTTAAATGGTGATTTTTTACTTGTTTACAGGGATCAGCCAAAGGAAAAGTAAAATGTCACAAGGTGATAAGAATCTAAACTTTCAATATTTAATGTCAAAAAGCTGTGTTTTACTTGAGAAGGTTTTTGGCTAAGTTATGTAATGTGGAGTACAGGTTGTGCAGTGCTTATAGTTCAGCCACCATCATGATCCCCCATGTAGACAACAAAGTATAGTTAAGGAAAACATCCTATCCACCTCTGTAACAACATGTGATCACTGTTGCTGAGCACATACCCCATTATGTGATATGGGGGATCAGCATTGTTATACAATGTATGTACCCCAAAACCCATGCCTGTGTACTACAGTGTGCAGTGGGATTAGAAATGGTGGACAGAACTCCTGTTGTCCCTCCACAGGTTCTTGTAGCACAGAGAATGAAGATATATACACAACTCAATGATGTACAAAGTCTGAATTCTCCCCATCACACTTTTACTGTGCAGGTCCTGCAACATATCATTGGTTGGCTAGAATATCTGGATGGCATTGAAGAGGGATCTATGTATGTCACAGTCATGGCAAGATGTTGCACTGGCAAATGCAGTGATGCTGTGCATGCACATGTTGAAATATTGTGCCAACATATGTAAGAGCTAAACACCTGCATTTTGCCAAACAGCGCATATGCACCACTGTGGGGACACAGTATATCGCTGTTAGAGGCAACTACAAATTGCAGAGTGAATAATATGAAAAAACGTATGGGGGCATACCACTGACTGATAGTTAAATGTGTTATATGATGGTTTATGCCTGTGTTGGCCCAGTACACATCATACATATACTTTATGTGTTTTAATTAATTTATTACTGCATCAGGTGTGTGCCTGGCAGGAAGGAATAAGCTACCTTTGGTAAAGCATTGTCCTCTCTATCAGTATTATAGGACAAACCAGGCATTTGTTGCAGGTGATGAAGACTGAGATAATGTAGATGGATTGTCTGGTTGTGATGTGTTTCTAACTGTTCTGATGATGACTATTCCAAAAGACATGATACTACTGGTGAATTTCTACACCTGTCTAGAAAATGGCAGTTGTTGACATGACCTTGGAGTTGATTTTGTTTGTGTACTGCTATATGCATGTGGGAATGAGGAACTGTAGGCAGTCTGTTTGTGCCTACTAACTGTGTGTGTATGTGAATGGCCTACAATGCTGTATAGGATAGTGGTAGCAGAAAATGAGATCTCTTCATGTCAAACTGACCATGGGCACAAAGGTAGCATAGCATGTGGAATGCCAGGTATGCATATAATATGGTGTAAACACACATGCCTAGATACATGTACTGATCCACTTCTAGGTAATTACAAAGCTTATCAGCAAAATGTATGTACATCCATGAAAACATGTTACCTACTATACCTTTCAGTGTCAGCATACCTCTGTAAAGCACTGTCAAGGCCCACCAGTGAATACACCACAGTCCTGTGCCACATTGCCTGTATATGACATATGCTGCTCAGTGTAAATGTTGCAGATGCAGTGCTTCCCTTGACCACATCATACACTTTGATCAGTTGTACTCCATCACCTCTATCATAGACTAGTACAATGCTATAAACAGTGCTATACACTGTGAGGAATGGGAATGGCAATGGTCCACACTTTATGATGTACTGTTTAGAGTCATATAGTGCAGTTGATGCATACAGTTGTAGCATGAACACACATACAGTATGGTAATATACTGATCCACTACCACAGTGGCAGGGTACCACCATTAGATAGTACCCTGTCTGTAGAGCATGTGCAATTATGTCTACCTAATGGTGGACTCCATGGAGCCATATCTATCTAAAAGGTAACATATCAGAAATATGTAGTGATCATCATTTGAATGAGCACCCAACAAGTGCAAATAAGTAAGTATTTCCTTAGTTACGAATGTCCCTTGTCAATGGTACAATCTAGATAGTACTGTTCTGTGACTGACCTGTAAAATACAACTACATGGAAATAACAGTGGTGATGGGCATGTGATGTGCACTATTACTTTATGTAGCTATATCTTGCACAGTGTGTACAACACAGTAATAGGCACTCATTGTGGGACTTAGAATTGTCACTTCACTCCTGGAAATCTGCAATCATTGCCATGGAAATTGGAGCAAGCAGTAGCCACAAAAAAGCATGATGATGATATCCAACATCAGTATACACTGCTCTCTATAAAGATGCATAAAAACTACCTGGAATAGTATTCCACATTTTATTCTGTGTAAATGTCTATCAGGGCAACAAAGCACATCTGCCTTCATGACAGAATGTCATGATGAAATGAGTGCAAAGAAATCATGTGAACAGTCTTTCAGTTGATACAGTGGTGTACACTGCTAGAATATGACATATGCAGGAGTCTACTATTACGCACTGCACCACAGGCTACACCATTAATATGTGTATGTACACATGGGGCTAGTAATATATGTTGTTATGTGCAGTATATAGTGGTACTGTTACTTTGATACTGCACATTTCAATATTGATAGGGTATAACAACAGTATCATCACATGTGTGTTGATATACATGAAGATTACTGCAATGAAAAATTTCTGACCCTGGATAATAGGAAGCACAGACAGGATTAAAGGTTGATAGACAGGCAAACTCTGAAGGATGTGGAGGAAGTAGAACATCACCTTACTGTACCACCAATTCTCTGTGAACATGTAGAGCTGCACTGCTGTATACCATATGCACTATTTCATACAGAATCATGCCTGTTTGATAGTGATGGATAAGGGAGTACAAAGACAATACTTCCCCTGGTAAGTATCTTCCTGATGAGGCCTATCATCCTCTATGAACTTGTCATGAGATGCAATGAATGTCTGCTACATAACTGCTGACATTTCTCTGACCACATCCCAAAAGATGGCATTCATCTCCTCCCTGCACACCTCAAAGACCATTTGGAATATCTACTTTTGAAAGACTTTGTTACTCCTCCTGACATCTGGCTCTATGTGGAGTGTCACTATCTGACAATGTGTGGCATGATCCACATCCTCAGATTTGCTGTCACTGTTGCTCTCTACTACACTGTGCATTAATAGACTATGTTGGCACTTGCACCCAATCAGTTGGTTGTCATCTCATAAGCTATCTGTTCACAGGCCTGTGATATTGTTACATTACATGCCATCATCTTGCACAAAGCATCATCATCACTAATGTAAAGTTTCTGTGGAACAGCCATGTAAATTATTCCTCATATAAATGCAAATAAGGGATATACAGCTAAAAAGGTTAACTTAGCTATTTAAACTATCATTATTATATATGCTGCTAATACCATACAGTCTATTACTAGAGATATATATGCACACCTAGGACATTGGCATTATTACTATACGATGAGTACTGCAAATGCTGTATTACATGCTGAAGTATGCATGGCAAATGATTTTTACTGTACAATCCATGGCAATGTTAGTAGAAGGTTGCTGGAACAAGGCTCAGTTTTGAGCATTTTTATTAGTTAATTTGTTTAAATCAGTTTGCTCTTATTTACTACATAAGCACCATGTTTGCACGGGTTTGCATTAGTTTGCGCATCACACAGTGCCGAGCAGCAGTAAGCATCATTGGTGGTTATAGACGCAAACACTTCTGCTTGCAAATTTTCCCTTAGTACTCTGCTGTTGCTCCACAAGTGAGTTCTTGCTATTGTTCCTCACTGACAGATGATAAATTCAGAGAAGCTCCTAAGATACCAACACGGATCCTACCCACTAATCCTTCATATTTTTTGCTCACTTCTCCTGTCCTCTACTTTACCTGTGTCTTGTCCTCTCCCTGTTTTCTGACCACATCAATTCACCTAGCATTATGAACAGACAATTTCACACAGTTTCTCTAACCAGCCTGGTCGACATAGGCATCATGAGGCAATGTACGAATTGCCTCATGTACAATGACAACCCACTTCTTCTAGTCCATACAAATTCATTATGTGCGTGATGCATCTTTATCAAGAACCTAGAATCCAGGCTTGCTCACTCATCAGTGAGTTCGTATGATTCTAAGCAGGTTGTCGGCATGCACACCTCACCTCCTGCACCTACCAAACCAACAATGCATGAACCTACATATGTTGAGGTCCTTACCAGAAGTTTACCTAAAGATCAGAGACCTCTCAAACACAAACACAAGCATGATTCACATAATATATTATCTGCAGAACATAGTACACATAATATATTGCACACCAGTGTCTCACCAGTCAAGCTCCTAAGGCACAACACAGAAACAAACATCTTAGTCATAGGTGACATAATTCTGAGACACACAGATGTCCCACTCACCAGGTCAGATAAGAAAAAGGTCAGGGTCAGCTGTCTGTCAGGTGCCAGGATCTACCACATCACTCACGTACTCAAGTCTCCCAACAACGGGCACTGTTATGACTCCATCATAGTCCATGTTCGTGTAAATGACTTGAGATGTACCTCACTGGACTATATGAAGAGAGACATCTGATTATCTGATTATATGTCTCAGGCAGGTATGTCCCTAGCCTTAAGCATCATTTTACCTTCACCTAGAATGATACCTCAATACAAACAAAAACTGATTGACTTCAACAATTGGCTTAGTTTCTGGTGTCATTCAAAGGAGATCCGGTATCTCTCAGCCTGGGATGACATGGTTGACAGACCTCTATACTTTGTCAGAGATGGTCTTCATCTGTCACCCCTGGGATTTTGATTACTGGCTAAGGTTCTTGCCACTCCCATAGTTGCTGCTTTAGGTAATGTCACAAGATCAAACTTCCCGACTTAAAAATACCTTTGAAAAACAACCTCAAGGTTATGCTGCTAAATGCTAGGAGTCTAAACCAGAAACTGTACTCACTGGAAGCAGTTCTCACCTTGGAAGAGGCTGATATCTGTGCAGTCAGAGAGACCTGATTTAAAGCTGTGAAGATCACCCGAGCTATACAAGGTTACATTTTCTTCCACAAATTCAGACCACAAACTGAAGGCAAGAGGTGGTGTATCAATATTCATTAAAGATAAATACATCTCTAGATTGGTTAAACAGCACAATTCCCTTGAATTACTTCAGGTGAAATTGACTGTAGCTAAGACCTCTCTTCAGGTTATTGCCAATTATATGACCCCCTCCATGAATCAGGACATCCACTCAGCCTACTTTGATCTACTTGAGTCAATCGAGATACAATAAAACACCCTGGTTTTGGGTGACTTTAATTACACATCTGTTGACTGGGTAAATTATACGTGTTCTAACTCACCTGCCCAAAGGTTCCTGGACTTCTTTAACTCCAATGCCCTGGTCCAGCTGGTTGGCACACCCACAAGGGGCTCAAACTTCCTGGATCTGGTGCTCACTAACATGGGGGACTGCTGCACCAGCCCAGTGTGTGGCCACCCCTGGTAAGATCTGACCACAAATCAATCTCACTAGATGTAACTCTAAGACAGGACTCCCCCTTAGCAACAACTAGACTAAATAACTTCTCCAAGGCCAATTGCAACCTATTATGTCACAGAATAAATAGAGCCATAGCTCTCCCGCCACTGATGGAACAAACACCTATACTGCTTTATACATCAGTGCTTTATATGAACACCTGTACAATTGTATTAATTCTGCCATACCTGACAGAACCAAAGCAAGATCTTCAAGAAATTGCTATCTAAGAGTAAGAAGGTACAGTCTCAAAACCAGAAACACTCCCTCCTTAGCTTAAATAAGCAAATAAGACTCCTAGTGAATTCCTTGAAAGCTAACTACGAATCCAAATTAGATTTCTTAACTAAGGATAATCACAAGGTGTTCTTTAGTTACACCCATAACCGCAAAGGTAAGGTCCAGATTTGCAGTGAACTCATTGTTAATGGTACTCTATATGCAGAACCTGTGGTTATAGCAAACCTGTTGGTTGACAGGTTCAATGAAAACTTCACTTCAATGTCCCTGCCAAATATACCCCAAAGCATCCCTAACAGATTTCCTCCACCTAGTATCTCTGAGGAGCAGGTCTTAAACTCCCTCTCCAAGGCCAAAATCACAGCCACTATGGGACCAGATAACATGCCAGGCTGTGTTCTACATGGGTTAAAACAGGAATTAGCATCACATTGTGCTCGCTTTTCAATTACAACCTAAGCACCTGCTTCATCCCAGTGGAATGGAAAACAGCTACTTCATCCCTTTGCACAAAGGGGGTGCATCCATGGACCCCAGGAACTATAAAATCATTAGCCTGACCAGCCTTATCTGCAAGACCATGGAATGAATCATCATGGACCTAATTAACAAACATATAGGTTCATAGGCTGGTACTAGCCTATTCCCTACAAAACAATTCCCTGGCTATTCCTTCCCACAATATTTACTTCCCTGGAACCCTGTCTAGCAGGGCGACTGATGTGATCCCCAGGGTGAATTTCCTATCTACCATCCAATCATCAAGGTTCCTTTTGAAGAGGGTCAAGGAGGTGCTCTGCTTGACATTATGGGCAGTCTATTCCAGAGTCCGGGGAGTCTCTGGGTCAGGAACCTATCCCTGCAGCATGTTTTGTTTATTGTGATGACAAGGTTTAGATCCCTGGAGCATGTAACTCTGAGGGATTGGGATTTCTATAAGTATAGCATGTCCAACAGCTATATGAAATCTCCAAATGCTTGACCCACCTAGTTTGGCTTTGTCAAGGGGAGATCATGCCTGTTAAACTTGGTGTACTTCTTTGACATAGTCACCAAAGCTCTAGACAAGGGCAAATCTGTAGGTATGGCCTACCTAGACTTAGCCAAGAACTTTGACACAATCCCCCATTCAGGCTTCATCGATAAAGTCACCCAGCTGGTTATCAACCCACATATTGTCAACTGGGTTGCAAACTGGTTCACTGATAGAACTCATACAGTCAGAATAGAGGAATCCACCTCCTCCAGCAGACCTGTAACCAGTGGTGTTCCACAGGGATTGATTTGGTTCCCTATTAGAACCGTGAAGGCCCACTTAAGCAAATATGGAAACGTCGACACGTATTCAGTAAACTGCGAAAACACAGAGCGTCCTGAAGCACGAAATTCAAAATGTCGAATCGTCATAGTTGGCCCTTCTGTGGCATAGCTCCTTAAGGTAAGTGTGCGATAGTTACGGACCTTAGGGTTAGGGTGCAGGTTAAGGTAAATGCAATGATAGTAATGTATGCAAGGTTTAGTGTAGGGTTAGAAGTAGGGTTTTGTTTAGTGTATGTATGTGGTTTATTTATTTTGTTTGGGTAGGTAGTATGTAGTGGATGGTGGGGTTGGCCAACTATAACAATTCAAGATTTTGAATTTTGTGGTTTATGGCATTTGGTGTTTTTGCAGTTCACGTAATATGTGTCACTGTTTTCATATTCGCTGAAAATGTCTTTCGTGCTTATAATATAGACCCATTGGTTCTGGGACCCCTACTGCTTGGAATCTACTTCTCTGAACTACAGGCTAAAACTAAAAGACTGTGGCTGACAAAGTTTGCTGATGAATGCCAAATAACCTCATATGATCCTATGATCCTATGATACCAGAACATAGCTGGGATGACAGTATGCACAACATCATGCATCATAACAGACCATTTGGATATACATAAATAGCATGTGTGATACTATGAACACCTCAGATATGCACTGGCATATCTGAAAATCACTGGGAACTAATATCATAAACATAGTTCACAAGTACACTGTTGTCCAGGAGACACATATGGCACACTACCATACATTTATGGCTCACAGAAATGTCAACCATCCTCTGTCTAGAGTGACATTGTTAAATATGACATGTGTACATGTAAGTACACAATGTGAGGTATTGCCTCCAGTAACATCTGTATAGTGTTTTTTTGCATTTTCTACACCTGTACACAACATGGCTGTACAATATGTACAATAACCCCTCTAAATGGATGCCTTGCCAAATCAGTCTGTGGCAGTGATACCTATTATAATATTGTATATATATATATATATATATATATATATATATATATATATATACACACACACACACACACACACACACACACACACACACACACACACACACACACACACACACACACACACACACACTGCCATACTATATGCCATGCAGATGTATATGTCATAAGAGGTATTAAACTGAGGCATAGAAGCATGCATCCATGGTGTGCACATCCTTCCTGAGTAGCATACATGATGTGTAGATAAATGGCTGTAAGACATGATGTGATAAAGAGCATGATTATCAGACTTGTATCCACGTGTGTCACATTCATTGGGTATACATGATATATCCTTCAATTCCTGCAGTAGTCACTAATGCAGTTCTTATACTCCATGTAATGGCAGTGAACACAGCATTAATGTGTGCATCACAGTTGGCTGTATGGCCACACAATGGTTACATATCCCACAATCTATTGAAAGAAATAGTGCATTACATATGTTGAGATAACCTGTGCTACTGCACTGTGTGCTATACTGCCAGATAGACCTGCTATACATGAACCTCTATCACAAAAACATTTGCCAGGCAGAGCACAAAGCAGACCAAAATAACAGCTATGATAATTCACCACAATATAAACATAAAGACAGTATGCTCATATTTGCAGATCAAATACATGCTGTACATCCAGGTTATTAAGGAGAGGCTGGACTCTGCCCTTCTGAGCTGGGAATTTCTGGTTAAAGGCTTATAGTGCCTGCATATTTGAACTGCTTCTTACTGAAATTGGTACACCTTGTTTGCTGTAGCATAGACTAGATCCAGGCCTGCTGAATCTAGCTTTGTTTGTATAACTTGAGCACTAATCCAGGCATTCTTTAAAGTATTCAATTGTATTTATTACTGCTTGGTAGTAACTTGATTAAAGTGTAGCTATCATTCTAAGTCTTTTGGATTAAGCACTTGGGCTTCAGACCAGTTGTTTTACATTAGGAAGGTTTGTGGCCTGCACTGTAGTGGCAGGACAGGTAGATTACATCCTTCTAAGTTGGTAACAGCTGATTGAGGGCTCAGTGTATGTTATTCTAAAAGTGTATTAGTTCTGGTTTAAGCACTTGGGCTTCAGGCCAGTTATTTTACATTAAGAGGGTTCGTGGTCTGCATTCTTGTGGGAGGAGAGGCTGGACTCTGCCCTTCTGAGCTGGGAATTTCTGGTTAAAGGCTTATAGTGCCTGTATATTTGAACTGCTTCTTACTGAAATTGGTACACCTTGTTTGTTGTAGCATAGACTAGATCCAGGCCTGCTAATCTAGCTTTGTTTGTATAACGTGAGCACTAATCCAGGCATTCTTTAAAGTATTCAATTGTATTTATTACTGCTTGGTAGTAACTTGATTAAAGTGTAGCTATCATTCTAAGTCTTTTGGATTAAGCACTTGGGCTTCAGACCAGTTGTTTTACATTAGGAAGGTTTGTGGCCTGCACTGTGGTGGCAGGACAGGTAGCTTACATCCTTTTAAGTTGGGATCTGCTGATTGAGGGCTCAGTGTCTGTTATTCTAAAAGTGTATTAGTTCTGGTTTAAGCACTCGGGCTTCAGGCCAGTTATTTTACATTAAGATGGTTTGTGGTCTGCACTCTTGTGGGAGGAGAGGCTGGACTCTGCCCTTCTGAGCTGGGAATTTTTGGTTAAAGGCTTATAGTGCCTGCATATTTGAACTGTTTCTTACTGAAATTGGTACACCTTGTTTGCTGTAGCATAGACTAGATCCAGGCCTGCTGAATCTAGCTTTGTTTGTATGCTTGTTGTTTGTTTGCTTGTTATTTCCCTGAAATGCTAATGCCACCTAAAACGTGGCTTTTCAGCGCTTCTGTGGATCACTAGTGATATCTGCATTGCTTACTGTACTTATTTCCTTGTTTCACTTGAAAAAAAGTTACTGTTTGTCATTTTTGCATTTAAGTTACCTGTAACACATTGCATTTAAGTTACCTGGCACTTGCTCACTAAGTCAGCACTAAAAAATTAAAAGCACTACACCCTCACAAACTCCCCTTGAGTACCTTGTTTTCCATTGGCCCTTTTTTTCAATTATAAAGGAATTCCCAATACTATTCAAGCATGTCCAAAGGTCAGTTGTCAATCTCCTCTCCGGTGCAGCTGGTGAATCTGGGAATCTTGAGGCAATGTTACAACTGCATCATGAACACAGACAACCCTCTTCTCCTCCAACAAATTCCAACTCATGTGAGAGATGCAACCATATAGCCAAACTGGAGGCTAAGCTCTCTCAACTCAGTACTGGCGTAACCAGTCAGGAGGAGAAGCAAACCACACTCACTACAATTCCAGTCTCACATAGACCTACCACGACAGCAAACCAAACACATAAACACACAAAAACATACTCGGAGGCTCTAAATAAAAATCTGCCTAAGCAGCAGAGACCTCCAAAGCAGACACCCAAGCAACCGCTACCCCAAAACAAAACACGTGCAACACATAGCTCACAAAGACAGTGTGCCAAACAGTCACAGCCTTTAAGGCTAAACAACACACTTGATACACTTGTAATAGGTGACTCTATCATCAGGCACACTGACGTCCCGCTCACCAGGCTGAACAAGGAGAAGGTCACGGTGAGCTACCTGTCGGGCGCTAGGATCCGCCACATAACACAAGCACTCAGGTCACTCCAAGGCAAGTACAAATATGACTCAGTCATTGTCCATGCTGGTGTGAATGACCTGAGACGTACCTCCCTGGACTACATGAAAAGAGACATAGATGAGCTCTCTGAGCATGTAGCCCAGGTCGGTATGACCCTGACCTTGAGTAGCATCTTACCCTCACCAAGAATGATGCCACAATATGAAGACAAGATGATCAATTTCAACAATTGGCTTAAGTATTGGTGTCATTCAAAGGGGATCCAATGCCTGTCAGCCTGGGATGACATGCTAGACAAGCCACAATGCTTCGCTAGTGACGGCTTGCACCTGTCACCCCTGGGCTTTTGAATATTGGTAAAGGCTCTTGCTACCCCCATAGTGCCTTTTTAGGCAAGGCACAAAAGACAAACCCACCTCCATAGGTATCACAAGGGATAAGAAACTAAGAGTAATGCTACTCAACACCAGAAGTCTAAACCTCAAGATGCACGCACTCAAAATTCTCCTTAGCATGGAGAACATTGATATCTGTGCAGTGACAGAAACCTGGTTCAAGGCTCCCGAGAGCACCCCAGCACTACCAGGTTATACATCATACCATGCTTTTCGGCCCCAAAACTTGGACCGAACCACAAAAGGAGGGGGAGTATCAATATTCGTTAAAGATACCCACACCTCCAGGTTGGTGGCACAGCAGGAAGCATCAGAGACTATCCATGTGCAACTAACAGTGGGTAAAACTGCCTTCCAGTTTATAGCCTGCTAGAGACCACCCTCCCAAACCCAGGAACCCCACTCGGCCTTCCTGAGAACACTGGAAAATATGAAGGTCTCTCCAGACACCATTATATTGGGCGACTTCAACTACCCAAACATAGACTGGGAGCATTACTCTAGCTCCAACACCCTAGACCAAAGGTTCCTAGAATTTATAAACTCAAATGCTATGGAACAACTTGTTACCACTCCCACAAGAAGGGAAAACATACTGGACCTGATCATCACCAACATGGGGACTCTATGCTCCAGACCAGAAGTGTATCCCTCACTGGTAAGATCAGACCATAAACTAATCTCACTGGATATTCACATCCCGACCACACCCCCTGCCCAGAAAACCACAGTGAAAAACTTCTCTAAAGCAAATTTCACACTCCTCAAAACTGAGGTGGAATCCTTCAAAGCCCCGGGCCTGTGGAAAATACGGCCCAGACTGCAGAATCCTTTATAAACGCATTCTATGAACACCTTCAGGAATGCATGGATCATGCAATCCCAAATAAAACCAAGACCCAATCCTCCAAAGGCAGGCGTCCTGTCTGGTGGACCCCAGCCATAAACAAACTATACAACAGAAGGAGGAAGCTACTACATGATAGAGCAAAATCCCAAAAAGGGAAGGCATCTCTGATCAGTATTAGCAAAAAACTACAGGCACTCATAAAATCATCTAAGGCCAGCTTCGAGAGAAAAATTGCACAGGACACTAAGGATAATCACAAGGCTTTCTTTAGTTATGTTAGGAACATGGGTGGGAATTCCCAGATATGCTCAGAATTAGTCCAAAATGACAAAAAATACACCAAACCCACAGACACTGCCAACATCTTAGCTGACAGGTTCAGCGCAAACTTCTCCCACCCTCCCCACCAAAAGGGCAAATATCTATCCCAGCAGAGTGCTGCCCCCCTGACATCTAAGATGCTCAGGTAAGAGCCGCCCTCTCCAAGGCAAAAAACACAGCATCAATGGGACCAGATGGTGTCCTGGGCTGCGTCCTCCATGAACTCCAAGAAGAGCTAAACCAAACATAAAATTACTGTTCAATCTCAGCCTTACTACAGGATATGTACCCAAAGAGTGGCATACAGCAACATTGGTCCCTCTCCACAAAGGTGGTGCCTCAACGGATCCTGGAAACTATCACCCCATAAGCCTGACTAGCTTGGTCTGCAAAGCTATGGAAAGGATCATCATGGACCTCATAAATAAAGATATTGGGGACCTACAGACACAGGATCCTACCCAGTTCGGCTTTGTTAAGGGCAGATCCTGCCTCTTAAACCTGGCAGATTTCTTTGAAACAGTCACCAAGGCCATTGACGAGGGGAAGGTGGTCCACACAGCCTACCTGGACCTCGCAAAAGCCTTCGATACAATACCCCACTCGAGCATTATAGCTAAGCTCACCAGCTTAAATATAAACCCCTATGTCACTAGATGGGTTGCAAACTGGCTCAAGGACAGAACCCACATGGTTAGAATTGCTGGAGCCATGTCAGACTCCAAACCAGTTACAAGTGGCGTCCCACAAGGCTCAGTCCTGGTACCTCTCTTGTTCGGTATATATTTCTCGGAGGTACAGGCCAACACGGAAGGACTGTGGCTGACCAAGTTCGCAGATGACTGCAAACTGGGCACCATAATTGACTCTCCAGCCGACACAAGCATCCTCCAAAAGGGCCTCATAGAAACAGACAACTGGTGCCAGAACCATGGCCTCAAGCTAAACGCCAAAAAGTGTATAGTCATCCCCTTTGGCAAAAACAAAGTACCCACAAATTACCACATAGGTGGTAATCCATTAAGTACAGAAGAAGTAATTAGGGACCTGGGGACCCAAGTTGATAGCAATCTCTCATTTGACAACCACGTGGCCAAAGTGGTTAGAAAAACATTTTATATAGCCCACCTAATCATGAAAGGATTCACATCTAGATCAGGGGAGGTCATCGTGCCTCTTTACTCATCCCTCATCATGCCCATAATTGAGTACAATGCCCCTTTTGGGATGTACCTTACCAGACACCTGCAGCAACTGGAAAGACCCCAAAAGTACCTCACCAAGAGGATCAAAGGGCTCAAACAGATGCCATATGCTGCCCGGTTAAAGAAACTCCAGCTCTACTCAGAGGCGATGTGTGCCTGACGTATAAAGCCATGTCCAACCCGGAATTAATGGACATGCTGCACCTGAGAAAATCCAAATCCCATCGAGCTATGCACTCGAGAGACTTGAACCTCAGCAATGAAATAAATAGGACATGCTGGAGGGACAGATTCATAACCCAGAGGCTTCCTTCACTCTGGAATAAAATCCCAGTCCAGGTTAGGCAGAGTCCCACATTGACTCTCTTCAAGAGGAATCTTGATGAGTGGATGGGAGATCGTAGGTTTACCCCGGGTATCACTTCTGTGTCACTGTTAGACAGAGGCACAGTATACTAACCTCGAAAAAGGGCATAGCAAAATTAATTTAAAATGGGTGGCGAAAGCCAAACACACTCTGGCTAGGCTTATAAATGCCCTAGGGCAGATAGCCTAGTATGAACCTATGAACCTATGAACCTATTAAACACTAGTATATTATACTAATCAAAAGCAAGGACAGCAAACAAAATGGTATGGAGGTAGATGTATGTGCCATACATCTGTGAGTCACCAATAATGCAAATGATATGCTCACTCCAATGTAGAATAGGTGACATCAGCATTTTAACTCTAATGTTGTTTTTTGCCAATAACAGCATGTGTATTATCAGAGGTAAGAGGGTTTGATCAACAATCAACTGCCGTACGGAAGGACTAACACATCGCATTTACTCAGACTGTAGTACTCATGGAAACCCAAATGTTTATGGTGCAAACTGCTTACAGCTTTGCATGCATGGAGTCCCAGCGGTAAGAGGCACTCTGCCAAATAGGGTCAGCTTTTACGAACTGCACTATATCTGGAAGCAGTATCATCCACACATATGTACCTGTACTCCAAATGCTGCTGCTGTCACAGATGGCTGTGGAGCACATGGCATATCCTGCATTGATGCAGTTTTGAACGTACTACAATCAGGGCAAACAGTAGGCCTGCTTAACTGAAGTTTAGGGTACAAACATGAGGATGAAAAGCATCAAATTCTTTTAATTATACAATGTTTGGTAGCATAAAATGGATCCATGGCTGTGGAGCAATGCATCATGACCCCATGTGAGGAATGAAGGATCCCCAGTGCCATCTACCTTGTAAGGATAGATATAGCACATTGTGTAAAGAAGTGTGTCAGTGGAGTAGGTGAGGTAAGATATGCAAATACAACAGTATTACTTATTCCATGAGATTAAGTAAGGCAATACTGAAAGGATGTGCAGATAGTTATCCACCTACATTATGTATCATGTGACTTGCTCAACATGTTCATTTAGATTCTTGTCATACCACCAGCTCTTGCATCACATTGCTATGGTGCAACAGCAACAGCAAATAGCAGTATTTATTCACCTAGAGGCTGTAGTTATAAAGGGTAATGGATAATACATGTCTGATATGAGTCTCCAACATTGTACTGAGGCATGGTATCAGTTGTCCCACATGACATTATCTGGCCTCCCTCCCACATTTTATAGTGCTACTGACCCCTTTGGGGATACTTTTGTTGATATGGAAGGCACATAAGCAACTTGGTGGCTCTAATATTCTAATCCCATAGGCTCCTACAAAATAAACAGTGCCAGTGTGCTGCTGTTGCTACATATCTTGACTAGCTGGCTGCATACCTCTCAACCTGGAAACATCAAAAATCTGGACAAGGCCCATGAAAAATAGGTACAAATCTGTACACTGATTAATGTAAAATTTGCTTACATAATTGCATAACCCCACCCACTCCGATGGAATTGTGGGATACCACATTTCAAACACAAACTGAAGAACAGGCAACCATAATATGGCACCAGAGTCCCCCTGCAGCCATTCCAATGTCACATTACCTGCCTATTTCACCCCATTTACCATAAACCCTAATGGGAGCATACTGCTTTACTTTAAAAATGATTAGCTGGATTTTATTTTTACATTTTATAGCACAATACACAAACACTAATAGATATCTGCTAAACAAAGCAATACTGGCTCACAATGAAAATAGACTTGGCATTAAAACTTCTCTGCCCTTGAAACTCACATTCATTGAAACAGCATTAAAGCCCACACCACAAAGAAAATTAATCTAGCCAGGGGTGGATAAAGATTACCTTTGGGCTGTCTTCAAATCATAGGCTCCTTGCACACAAAACAAGAAACATACATGTGTCCTTTGATACACCTTCCTGATTTTATTAAATTGTATTCCTTGTATAATACGACACACTTGTTAGACTTAAGTTAGAACACATTTTAAATTTATTGCTTGAACATTTTTCTAGTAGGCAATGAAACAAAATGCATGAAACAATAATGACAAAACTGTCCAGTTCAGAACATTCCCATCATAAAAGTCTACTGCCACACACACACACACACACACACACACACACACACACACACACACACAATCACATTTTAAATTTATTGTTTGAACATTTTTCCAGTAGGCAATTAAACAAAATGCATGAACCAATAATGACAAAACTGCCCAGTTCAGAACATTTCCATCATAAAAGTCTACTTACACACACACACACACACACACACACACACACACACACACACACACACACACATTTCAGTTTTGTTTGGTGGGGGGCAAAAGGCCAAAACCAGGGACACATTCTAAACCTTGTTTGTATAATTTTGGAAAGTTGCTAGAATAAAATGTGTTACCACCATGCATTTCACTGCCAAGTCTTGGACCCAGGACCCTGTGCACTACAGTCAGAGTGACATACCACTATACCATATTAGCAGTTTCCTGAAAAATAGAAAGACTGAAACTTAAATGGCTATCATTTAGTGAACTCAGTTCTCACTTCTCACCATAGCTCTCAACTTCTTAGCACAAAAAGCCTGGACAAAGCCAATAATTGTGGAATACAGCCCCAAGATAGGGACAAATTTCAAATACTGATCTTAGAAACTTAGAAAATTATTAGAATAAAAGGTTTTGCGTTACCATTTATTTTCTGAAGAATATGAAGTCTGAAATTCAAATGTCTGTCATTATTTAGTGAATTCAATCCTTCAGTGATTTGCCACAAAAATTTAATGAGGAACAGAACAAAATATGAAGCATAAATTCACAAGTGGTGGTGGCTAGGGACTTTAGGCTCTTTTTACCTGTACCCAAGGTATAGGGTTTGAGCCTGAGTACCTCTAGCAACTAGATGTATTCACATGGGGGCATTCACACACACAAACACACACACACACACACACACACACACACACACACACACACACACACACACACACACACACACACACACACACACACACACACAAAGAGGTGTCAATGATTTTGCTTTCTTACAGTGATGGAAAGGTGTGTTATCTGGAAGTAGTCCATTTTTGTTCACTTTCTAAATGTGACAAACTAATGTAGAATTGTGTTTTTTAGTCAGAAGACTGGAATGTAATATCTATCATAATGATTTGAGTTCCTGCATTCTTTAAATTTCTTTTTTTGCTGGACTTTGCTCTGAATAGTTATACTTGCTTTATAAGTGGGTACAAAGGTTTGGAGTGCATGCCAGAAATACTAATGTTTATGAACCAAAAAATAAATCAGTCTTGTATGTCATGGCATGGTACTGAGACCCTAAAAGCCACTAGGTTGGCTACCATTAACACATGTTTATGAAGACAGTTACCTTCCTTCATCTGGTCTGCTGTTACTCCTGAATTCCCATTCACTCCTGGACCCTTAATCACTATATTTCCATACTGTCCTGCACTTTAACCACTACTGAGCAGTTTATTTTTATTTAATTTTTTACTTTAATTATTAAATGCTGTTAACTGCTGTTCTGTATGTATTTTCTTTAATGCCATCTTGCCATCAGTCTCCATTATTTCAATGTGAAAGTTTAGCAGTCCTCAACCAAGTATTTGGTGCATTTTTGCCTGTTTTTAAAAGAAAGTTAACATACAGTGGTCTCTCTCATAAATGTAGGTAGTATAGGAATTTTGCCAAAGACTAAGCCCTTCATGAAGTAAGAATATATTTCCAGATACCCTGTATTATTTCTTGGACTTCCATTTAGCAGTAGCATACCTCTTTCAAGACCAGAAGTGATATACACACACACACACACACACACACACACACACACACACACACACACACACACACACACACACACACACACACACACACACACACACCTCCATTCAGAAAATACCTTAAGCTCTACTGAACAAAACTCAGTTTTCAGTAAACACTCCATTCATGAGAAAATGGTCAGAAAACACTCCGTTCATGAGAAAATGTTCAGAAAATACACAAATACCTTTAGATCTGGAAATAGCTCTGCTGAACAAAACTCCATTCACAAGAAAATGTTCAGAAAATACCTTACGAACTATTGAATAAGCTCTGAAACTCAGGCAGCAGTCCTGTACCTACTAGAAAATACCTTAAGCTCTACTGAATAAAAAAAGCTGTGTAACTCAAGCAGCAGTCCCATACCCACGCTTGCAGCAGCAGTCCAATCTGAAATATCTCCATTCACTAGAAAGCAGTCCAGTCACTCACAAATCCATTCAAATGAGAAAATAAAAATAAATAGCCTAGCTCTGCAGTACCTCCCACACAGCAGCAGTTGTTTCCTTCCCGCTTGCAGATCCATTCAAACAGTAGCAGCCAGCTGGAAATGCATGCATGTGAGTCCTTGAGCTCAATTCTGACAGGCTGGTGGACCTGACATCATCGAGTACATGATGATGTCAGCTCAAAAAGTGAAAAAAAAATTAAAAAAGCTGGGAAAAAATCAGAAATGAAGTGGTGTCACTCGGGAATCATGAGACCCCATTATTTGGACCCCAAAACTCGGTAAAAACCGAGTAATTCAGTATGGTTCGGAGGTATGGCTGGCTGATATGTGAGCCACATGTGCTGGACCAACATATATATATTTCCACCAATTCATAGCCTCCAACACCACTGATAAGCACATATGTGGTTGTGCTCATACTGAACAATGCAGAGGTATACAGCATCCTTAGACCGTAGATCAGAAACTTATGGCACATATCTGATAATAATGGGGTACCAAACAATTGACGCACTCTTTTCAATGGCACTGTAGGGCAGGATAGACCATAACAGGATCCCTATTCAGTATGTGACTGTGAGTACACCTCTGATGTTGACAGCACCGCACAGCCATTATGGATGAGTTAATGGGAACACTGTTTTTTGGGCTTTGTTAGCATTGGTACTTGTACTGTACACAGCTACAGAGAGCTGCACATATGTCATTATTTATGTGTGAGTATGGCTGACTGTGTGCTCTGTTGTTCGGCTGGGAAATTTTTTTGTGAATGATTGCACTTGCCCTCTGTTCCTACTTATGTGATGGAGAGGTTGAAATGAATCACCCATATATCTATGTGGATTCATCAGCTGTATACAAATATTGCTGGATACATTGATAATACATAAAACTGACAAATGGCTATTAGTGTGTAACTACAATATGTAGTGTTCCTCCATAGTAATCGCTGTATACAAAGGTATACAATGCATATTATCTGTTCACAAGCCAGTCCTCAATGTGAAGGCCATTGTCTGATGGACGACATAAATGCAGTTATGTCAGAATGTGTTCATTATCATACCTATCTGTATGTGAACACAGTCCTCTAGATGATCAGACACATCTCAACCCTACTGCATCTCAGCAAAAAGACAACATAACAAACAAACACATAAATAAATAATTAAATAAACAAACAAATAAAAATATGTCAGTCACCCATGTAGTCATGCAAAAGCTGAAATATCCATTGTTAACTCAGAACAGTATCCATAACCTACTAAAATATCTATAGACTACATTGTACAACAAATAACCATGATCTGCACAGCCATATCATCCACTGAACTGTAAGGCATATCAGTGACTGCCCACATTGGTCACCCATCACTGCCGCCATAGCCCACATTTAACTTATTACATTTGGACGAATCAGTGTTCAGGAGTGTATGAACACTATGGGGGCCCTGAAAATACCTGTTTGGTAGTTGGTAACACTACTAGCCGTGGGCATTTTCCACATCCCACAACTTCATAAGGTAGGGAGCAATACTGTGTGCCCCTATCATCAGTCAATTACAGCACACAAGCTGGATGGTTTAAGGAGTGGACTTCTATGTATTACAAACTGCTGGGTGTATGACTGTCAGCACAGCAAATACTCATGCCAAGCATCCTATGTGAAGTCAAACACTATAAAGCTGCCAATGAGTATCTATAAGTTCTTAGACACTCTGCCATATGTGAACTCTACTGAGACTTTGAGTGTTCCTGTCTGTTTTCCACACAATGCTTTCCCTTTACATCTATATCCTATACTCCTATTTTCAAACTTTATTCTGATCAAAACTAGGTAAGCACACCTCACAGATACCCATGTAGGCCTTCCAAATCACATATTTTGATCAAACTGTATGCAATGAGTGTGAGCAACACCATTGATGCACATGCACCAGCCAACAAGGAATGGCACTGCTCAACGTATAACATTGATTAAACTAATAATTAACCAACTGTATATAATAGCCTTTGTTGTCATCAGCTGAAAATTGTTGTATGGCAGTCTACAAATATGAAAAAGTGTAAACAGTAAAGCTCATTATTTCAGTATGACTGATTCCAGGGATCATCTTGTAACAAAAGTGTTTTCTAGAGTGTTAATGAAGAGGGCTGAGGGCTCAGTACTCCTTAGGACTGAATGCTTCTGTGGGCATTTATGCCTCCAGGCTTCAATTGTGTAACAATCATATGCTATGTAATTCACTGACACCTTCAGTGTGACTGCATCCATGGCTCAGCTTGTAAATAAAATGTTTGATGGGACCAAATAAGGAGACCAGAGGTTTCAATAGAGTAGGATGTTTTTTTTTTTACTCTTATGCCCTCTGCCTGCAAATATGTAACAATCACCTGCTATGTGCTTTATAGGTTCATAGGTTCATACTAGGCTATCTGCCCTAGGGCATTTATAAGCCTAGCCAGAGTGTGTATGGCTTTCGCCACCCATATTAAATTAATTTTGCTATGCCTTTTATCAAGGTTAGTATACTGTGCCTCTGTCTAACAGTGACACAGAAGTGATACCCGGGGTAAACCTACGATCTCCCATCCACTCATCAAGATTCCTCTTGAAGAGAGTCAATGAGGGACTCTGCCTAACCTGGACTGGGATTTTATTCCAGAGTGAAGGGAGCCTCTGGGTTATGAATCTGTCCCTCCAGCATGTCCTATTTATTTCAGTGCAGAGGTTCAAGTCCCTGGAGCGCATAGCTCGATGGGATTTGGATTTTCTGAGGTGCAGCATGTCCATTAATTCCGGGTTGGACATGGCTTTATACGTCAGGCACAGATCGCCTCTGAGCAGGTGGTATGCCACTGAGTAGAGCTGGAGTTTCTTTAACCGGGCAGCATACGGCATCTGTTTGAGACCCTTGATCCTCTTGGTGAGGTACTTTTGGGGTCTTTCCAGTTGCTGTAGGTGTCTGGTAAGGTACATCCCAAAAGGGGCATTGTACTCAATTATGGGCCTGATGAGGGATGAGTAAAGAGGCATGATGACCTCCCCTGATCTAGATGTGAATCCTTTCATGATTAGGTGGGCTATATAAAATGTTTTTCTAACCACTTTGGCCATGTGGTTGTCAAATGAGAGATTGCTATCAACTTGGGTCCCCAGGTCCCTAATTACTTCTTCTGTACTTAATGGATTACCACCTATGTGGTAATTTGTGGGCACTTTGTTTTTGCCAAAGGGGATGACTATACACTTTTTGGCGTTTAGCTTGAGGCCATGGCTCTGGCACCAGTTGTCTGTTTCTATGAGGCCCTTTTGGAGGATGCTTGTGTCGGCTGGAGAGTCTATTATGGCGCCCAGTTTGCAGTCATCTGCGAACTTGGTCAGCCACAGTCCTTCCATGTTGGCCTGTACCTCTGAGAAATATATACCGAACAAGAGAGGTCCCAGAACTGAGCCTTGTGTGATGCCACTTGTAACTGGTTTGGAGACTGACATGGCTCCAGCTATTCTAACCATGTGGGTTCTGTCCTTGAGCCAGTTTGCAACCCATCTAGTGACATAGGGGTTTATATTTAAGCTGGTGAGCTTATCTATAATGCCCGAGTGGGGTATTGTATCAAAGGCTTTTGCGAGGTCAAGGTAGGCTGTGTGGACCACCTTCCCATTGTCAATGGCCTTGGTGACTGTTTCAAAGAAATCGACCAGGTTCAAGAGGCAGGATCTGCCCTTAACAAAGCCGAACTGGGTAGGATCCAGTGTCTGCAGGTCCCAGATATCTTTATTTATAAGGTCCATGATGATCCTTTCCATAGCTTTGCAGACCAAGCTAGTGAGACTTATGGTGCGATAGTTTCCAGGATCCGTTGAGGCACCACCTTTGTGGAGAGGGACCACTGTTGCTGTACGCCACTCTTTGGGTACATATCCTGTAGTAAGGCTGAGATTGAACAGTAGTTTTAGGTTTGGGTTTAGCTCTTCTTGGAGTTCATGTAGGATGCAGCCTGGGACACCGTCTAGTCCCATTGATGCTGTGTTTCTTGCTTTGGAGAGGGCAGCTCTTACCTGAGCATCTGAGATGTCAGGGGGGCAGCACTCTGCTGGGATAGATATTAGCACTTTTGGTGTGGGAGTTTGCTGAACCTGTCAGCTAGGATGTTGGCAATGTCTGTGGGTTTGGTGTATTTTTTGTCATTTTGGACTAATTCTGAGCATATCTGGGAATTCCCACCCAGGTTCCTAACATAACTAAAGAAAGCCTTGTGATTATCCTTAGTGTCCTGTGCAATTTTTCTCTCGAAGCTGGCCTTAGACGATTTTATGAGTGCCCATAGTTTTTTGCTAATACTGATCAGAGATGCCTTCCCTTTTTGGGATTTTGCTCTATCATGTAGTAGCTTCCTCCTTCTATTGTATAGTTTGTTTATGGCTGGGGTCCACCAGACAGGACATCTGCCTTTGGAGGATCGGGTCTTGGTTTTATTTGGGATTGCATGATCCATGCATTCCAGAAGGTGTTCATAGAATGCATTTATAAAGGATTTTCGGTCTGGGCCGTATTATCCACAGGCCCGGGGGCTTTGAAGGATTCCACCTTGGTTTTGAGAAGTGTGAAATTTGCTTTAGAGAAGTTTTTCACTGTGGTTTTCTGGGCATGGGGTTGGGTCGGGATGTGAATATCCAGTGAGATTAGTTTATGGTCTGATCTTACCAGTGAGGGATACACTTCTGGTCTGGAGCATAGAGTCCCCATGTTGGTGATGATCAGGTCCAGTATGTTTTCCCCTCTTGTGGGAGTGGTAACAAGTTGTTCCATAGCATTTGAGTTTATAAATTCTAGGAACCTTTGGGCTAGGGTGTTGGAGCTAGAGTAATGCTCCCAGTCTATGGCTGGGTAGTTGAAGTCACCCAATATAATGGTGTTTGGAGAGACCTTCATATTTTCCAGTGTTCTCAGGAAGGCCAAGTGGGGTTCCTGGGTTTGGGATGGTGGTCTGTAGCAGGCTATAAACTGGAAGGCAGTTTTACCCACTGTTAGTTGCACATGGATAGTCTCTGATGCTTCGTGCTGTGCCACCAACCTGGATGTGTTGGTATCTTTGACGAATATTGATACTCCCCCTCCTTTTGTGGTTCGGTCCAAGTTTTGGGGCCGAAAAGCATGGTATGATGTATAACCTGGTAGTGCTGGGGTGCTCTCGAGAGCCTTGAACCAGGTTTCTGTTACTGCCCAGATATCGATGTTCTCCATGCTAAGGAGAGTTTCGAGTGCGTGCATCTTGAGGTTTAGACTTCTGGCGTTGAGTAGCATTACTCTTAGTTTCTTATCCCATGTGATACCTATGGAGGTGGGTTTGTCTTTTGAGCCTTGCCTAAAAAAGGCACTATGGGGGTAGCAAGAGCCTTTGCCAATATCCGAAGCCCAGGGTGACAGGTGCAAGCCGTCCCTAGCGAAGCATCGTGGCTTGTCGAGCATGTCATCCCAGGCTGACAGGCATTGGATCCCCTTTGAATGACACCAATACTTAAGCCAATTGTTGAAATTGATAATCTTGTCTTCATACTGTGGCATCATTCTTGGTGAGGGTAAGATGCTACTCAAGGTCAGGGTCATTCCGGCCTGGGCTACATGCTCAGAGAGCTCCTCTATGTCTCTTTTCATGTAGTCCAGGGAGGTATGTATCAGGTCATTCACACCAGCATGGACAATGACTGAGTCATATTTGTACTTGCCTTGGAGTGACCTGAGTGCTTGTGTTATGTGGCGGATCCTAGCGCCCGACAGGCAGCTCACCGTGACCTTCTCCTTGTTCAGCCTGGTGAGTGGGACGTCAGTGTGCCTGATGATAGAATCACCTATTACAAGTGTATCAGGTGTGTTGTTTAGCCTTCAGGGCTGTGACTGTTCGGCACACTGGCTTTGTGAGCTATGTGTTGCACGTGTTTTGTTTTGGGGTAGCGGTTGCTTGGGTGTCTGCTTTGGAGGTCTCTGCTGCTTAGGCAGATTTTTATTTAGAGCCTCCAAGTATGTTTTTGTGTATTTATGTGTTTGGTTTGCTGTCGTGGTAGGTCTATGTGAGACTGGAATTGTAGTGAGTGTGGTTTCCTTCTCCTCCTGACTGGTTACGCCAGTACTGAGTTGAGAGAGCTTAGCCTCCAGTTTGGCTATATGGTTGCATCTCTCACATGTGTTGGAATTTGTTGGGAGGAGGAGAGGGTTGTCTGTGTACATGAGGCAGTTGTAACATTGCCTCAAGATTCCCAGATTCACCAGCTGGACTGGAGAGGAGATTGACAACTGACCTTTGGACATGCTAGAATAGTATTGGGAATTTCTTTATAATTGAAAAAAATGGCCAGTGGGGAGCAAGGTACTCCAGGGGGAGTTTGTGAGGGTGTAGTGCTTTTAATTTTTTAGTGCTGACTTGTATAATTGCTTTAGTGAGCAAGTGCCAGGTAACTTAAATGCAAAAATGACAAACAGTAACTTTCTTTCAAGTGAAACAAGGAAATAAGTACAGTAAGCAATGCAGATATCACTAGGGATCCACAGAAGCGCAGCTTGTGACTGCTTCCATTGTTCACGTTGTAAATGAAATGGATTGCAGAGTCCAAAAGAAGAGGAATGAAGATTCACTACCCCTCCTTCAATGTTATTTTTGTAACTTTTATGCTTCCAGCCTGCAAATGTTAGCAAACAGCTACTACATACTTCACTGACACTTTCATAGCAACGGATTCCACATCTCAGCTTGTAAATAGAGTGCATTAAAAAGTGCAAATGAAGAAGGTTAATGGTTTGATACCACTCTAGGTTGATTTTTTTTTTGTTTTGTTTTGTTTTGATTCCGTTCTGCAAATGTGTAACTATCACCTGCTATATGCTTCATCGATGACTCAACTTGTAAATGAAGGTGACTGAGTGTTCAGTATTGCTCAGAGTTGTATGGATGATGTTTTCATGACATTTGTATTATACTGTTGATATTGTGATCAGACTCCATAAATGTCACAACTACTTTTGGTTGATATATCTTGTTACTTTTCTGTGCCCCACATATCATGTCCATGTTTATCTTTTTTACTTCAGTTGCTTGAGACTGATATGTGTGTGTGTGTGTGTGTGTGTGTGTGTGTGTGTGTGTGTGTGTGTGTGTGTGTGTGTGTGTGTGTGTGTGTGTGTGTGTGTGTGTGTGTGTGTGTGATACCCCCTTCTTCATTGTTTTCTACATTCCTGATTGTGTCCCCATCTCCATTTGCAGTTTTGTCTTTTTATCTATCTTTTCTGTGACCCTATTACTTTCCCTACCCTACCTTATGCATACATTTCCTTACTACCTTCTTACATTACCTTCTCTGCATATGTATACATTGGGTAAAAATATAAATCCGTTATGACTAGCTACGTACAGGGGTTCACACTTAATACCCATGAAACACTTGAATGATAGGTGAGCCTATTGCTGCTTGTGCATCACTGTTGCTGCAATTTGGTCCAACATGATCTTTTTGCAAGTCTCTAGTGCATTGAAGACAAGGACTTCCTCATCATGTGCACTTGCATGGCTGAATATACTCTTAATAGGCCTCATGCACACACATAACAGACAACTGGGTTAGCCTCTGCGATTATAATCTCAGTTTTTACCATTCAAAACAAGTTAAAGTTCATACATTTATGATTTGTTAGCTGGCTATGTGGATGGAACCAATGATGACTTCATTTTAATCACACTTTTTTCTTTTTCCCTGCTCTCAATTAAAAACATTTAGTTACATTCCTGAACCAGACTTACAGATATGAGTCTTTTAATACTGTAGCCATACCAGATTATAGAAACAACTAATTTTTTACAATGCCTCTATATGTAAAACACAACACTGGACTATTTAATACACATTTCCATGAATCTCTATGTATATATTACCTATTTGCATTGCTGGCCTTATGCATAGGCCAACTAGGCAGCCCCATAGGGAGCTATGCTTCTGGGGATATTCTTTCCATATTTATTTATTCATTTTTAAAGCAATTAAATATATTGTTTAAGTACTTTTAAAATGAATAAACAATGCTCCTCTGTTAAAACAAAAGTGACTGTGGCAAGATGGGCACCCCAGGGGGAAAGGTGCACCACTTCACCATTCAAGTCAAATCAGGATAGATTTGAACTTTGTGCAGTCATACAGAAGAAACTACTCTCAATGTTCAAATGTAGGCACAAAGCCACCCTCAGTCAGGAGTGTTTTTTGTCTGGCTTTACTGATTGGCTATAATAATTACCAATTTACTAGAACATCAAATGCTTTACAAGGGACAGGTGCAATGAGACAAAATCAGGAACATTCTGAAGAATTTTGTAAGGTTGATATGAACGGTCTGATGTGAAGGGAGAATCGGTGAGGTGTTATTATTATTATTATTATTATTATTATTATTATTATTATTATTATTATTACAATGATTCTGACTGTAATGAATCTGATATTGTCATTTGCTCACTTTGAGCAGTCACTATTTGGTTTTGCTGGACTAGTGTGCATTAATGAGAAGTAATATGGATTATTTAACTGGACATCTGATATGCAAAGACAGAGTAGATATAATTGCTGAGGCTGTCTGTAGAGGAAAATGACTAACTGCCTGCTCTTGTTTGTTTATTGTTCAGGCTTTGACTGTGATTGGTGTGAAACAACTTGGAGCAGGGAAGATGTCATTATTTCTTTAACTTTCCTCCCAAACCTAAAAGGTCACTAATTTGCATTGAGCTGGAGACATTTTGGTCAATGCTTCTTTAACTTTCCTCAAAACGTTTTTGGAGTGCACAGATGGTCATGACGCTTCCAGAACAGCAGTGTGCTTTCTTAAAGTAGCAAATAGGAAGCATTACTCTAACATTTTTTCTCCACTTTCCTCACAGTCAAACATCAGATGCATATATATGTGGATATCTTTTGAAGGAGGGTAAAGAAGCATTCTTTTTATATATGTGTTAAAGCAAATATGTTCTTTTTGTTTTTTCAGTTTTGTCCAAGTCTGACTTCAGAGGGATAGGAAGGGATAAGGAGCATGATGCATATATACACATGGCAGCAGCAACTTGAAATATATGATTGCAGCTATTTGTGCTATAATTTTCATCCCAATTAGAACCAGAGGGGAGTACACAAGTACAAAGTAACTCATTTTTTGCAGGTGGTAGGGAGGCAGGTACTATTCCTAGATATGATTTATGTGCCATCACAAGGATTTAGGCCGGATTGCATAAAGTTTGCAGAATCTGGCTCATTACGCCGATATCAGTGCAAAACTTGTGGATAATATTGTAACATACTAATGTACAGCAAAACACTCAAAATACCTCAGTGCAAACAGAGTACCACAGTTCCAATGGTGCACTATAGAAATATACAAGTAATCTATAATTATAAGAAATGGTTGGCCAGTAACTTTGTACATTACCAAATAAATTAAATGATGATCAGAAATCAAGAATCATGATAGTTGTTTAGAAATATAACAAAATCTACACAGTAAGATTATGGACAATTACAAAAATGTCACTGACTCTGTTGTGATAACAAAAAAAAAATGCACACATATTAAAAATGCCAAGTATCCCGAAGCATGGCATTTGCAACATAAATTTGAGTACACACACAAACATCTCAGACAACCAGAAATACCTTTAAGTTTATACTAACTTATAACATGTGCTTCCAAGCTTCAAGGCTTTTTGTAATACATATATATTCACATAACTCATAGGATCATAAGAGGTTACTAGACTAATGGCCCTGGGGCCCTTACAAGTCTAGCCAAGAGTTTATCCCCAAAAAGAAACCTCAGTCAGCACCTATCACCCCTGTCAAATGAGGGACACAGATGGAACCCGTGGGACAAATTTGTGATCTCCCATCCACTCATCAACCTTGTGCTTAAAGAGGGTCAGAAGATACTCTGTTTGACATGTATGAGAAGTCTATTCCAGAGACAGAGGCGCTGGAAGCTGTTGAAAAATGGAAGTGGGAGGGTGAGAGGAGCACTTAGTGATCTAAAAAGGGCAATTTTTTAAAACTATTTACTACGACAATATAGGTTCACTTGGAGGACATTTTAAACATAGATAATTTCCCTTTTAGTGCTTGAATTAACATTTCCTGATTGGTTTTACCTATTGCATGGCTGATAATTGTATATTAACCCTAGTGAGAATAAATGTGATCATACTATAAATAATTTGAGAGCACCTATGTAAGGGATGCAGCATTTACGAACTGTCTCTGTCCATTAGTGGCATAAGAGGAAATCCTGGAGTGCATTTTCTATTACCCTTCCTTAGATCCAAGTTGCATTTGAATATGGACGGGGATGAGCTTTGTTTTACTTGAATAGATAGTCTGTTCTGGAACAGTGGTACCCTCTGATATAAATCCATCTATCCACAACATTCAGTTTAGATACCTGGACTGAGTATTTCTGATACCATTTGACTTGCTGATGTACAGTAGGTCCATCTGTATTAGGTCGAAGGATGCTTTGCATGCCAGACACATCACCTCTAAGTACTCTGTAGGATACTGAGTATAGTGATAAATCTTTCAGGTGGTCCATGCAAGACCTATTGTTTAGGACTTGTATCCTTTATCTCTGTGGGTATTTCAGTTGTTGCATAGGTCTGGACAGATACATGCCAAAGTGGGCATTATACAAAATGATTGACCTAATGAGGGCTTTGTAAAGGGGACAATAACATCTCTAGATATAGTCAAAATCAATTTGTTTATAAGCTATACAATATAGAAAGACTTTCTTATGACTCTGGGCACATGCTGGTCAAAAGTTAGGTCACTGTACACACATGTTCCCAAATACCAAACAACTGGGTCAGCTCTCAGGGGGCATTGTCAATTTGGCAGTTCCCTGGAGAAGATGACTTCCCAAAGGATACGATAATGTATTTCTTGGAGTTTAGTTTCAATTCATGATTCTGGCACCAGTTATTGTTTGGGACAAACCTTCCTGCATGATGGGTAAGTCATTTGGGGATTCAATAACTGCTCCTAGCTTGCAGTCATCTCAAACTTAGTCAGCCAAAGCCCTTTGGAATTATATTCTACTTTTGAGATGTATATGCCAAACAGACAAAGTCTCAGCACCGAACCCTGGGGGACTCCTTTGGAGACTGGTCTCTTCCCTTATTTTGATCTGCATCGAGTGAGCAAGCATACATGTATGCATTCTTTGATTCACCTTCCTGATTGTATTAACCTGATTGTATTAAATTATATTCCTTGTATAATACAGCACCACTTGTTAGAACGTGTTTTAAGTTTGTAGATTGGAACAGTCTTCTAGTAAGCAATGAAAAAATGTATGAACCAATAGTGACAAAATTACCCATTTCAGAAAATTTCAACCATAAAAGGCCACTCAGACTTCTGTCATCACAGTCCACTAGTATTAGTAAATATGCAAAATCCCTGCAGAAGTAAGTCATCTAAATAATTTCACATTAAAGGGACCTGTAACTAATAAAGATGTTTCTGCTAGCAAACAACTTTATATTTCATTGTTTCATCTACAAATAAAGTGCCTGTTGCCCTTGAAGAATAAATTGTCTATGCTATATTAAAAAAATAGTAGTTTTGCAATGGAGAATGAATGGCAAACTGATAACAGAAACATAGTTACTAGGCAACATCGTAATTTTGCAATGGATAATGAATGGCAAACTGATAACAGAAACATAGTTACTAGGCAACTCCTCCAAAGGAGGACATTCATAGGACTGCAGCATCCAGTCCCTTTAAAGTGCAACACAGTACAGTATCAGCGATCCATCTACATACTGTGAGAGTAGAACCGACAGCCTTCTGCATCAAAAGCAAGCTTACTATCTGTTGTGCTACTAACAATGCAAACACCTTAGCATAAGTAGCACTAAACTTCTCTTCCCCTGAAGCTCTCAGCTCCTTGTAAAATTCACTTGACACTCAACTAAATCTCTCAAATTCACAGCACAAGAAATCTGGAAAAAGCCAAAATTTATTTGGGGGGGGCAAAGACCAAAAACCAGGGACACATTTTAAATATTGCTTGTATAATCTTAGAAAGTTGATAAAATAAAGTGTTTTGTGTTACCATGTGCTTTGTGAAAGAGAGGAAGACTGAAACTTAAAGGGCTATCATTATTTAGTGAATTCAGTTCTCACTGATTTGCCAGAAAACCACAAATTTTAAGAGGAACAGACCAAAAGTATGAGCCAAATATTCTGTGAAAATCTGGACAGTTGAGAAATATGGACTCAACTCCCTGAATCACAAGTGATGGTATGGGTAGAGAATTCAGGCTCTTGTTTGAGCCTGAGTAACACTAACCATCAGGTATACCTAAGTGGGGCATTTTACACACAGACGCGCACACACATAGACACACACACACACACACACACACACACACACACACACACACACACACACAAACACGCACCTCCTGCAAATAAAAGAACAAAACTCTCCTTACCGGCATGACTCTGGCTCTGGCAGCACCAACAGAATAGCGGCAGCATAACTCTTGTAACACAGAGCAATCAGAGAACAAGAACAGCTAGTTTAGTTAGTTTCACTTCCACGCATGAATCCACTTTAGCGTGAAAACTCCACCATTAATTTTTTCAACAGGTCTGGCTGTAAAAGTGGGGGGGGGGCTCCCCTCCCACTTGCTCTGTGGTTCCAGCACCCATGTCCAGAGATGGGGCAGCCTGTGGGAAACAAACCTGTCTCTCCAGCAGGTTTTGTTGATGTCACATATTCGATTTAGGCCTTTCAAGCAGGTAATATGTAAGGAGTTAGACTTACGGATATGGAGCATCTCTTGTAGGGCAGGGTCCAATATTGGCGAGAAACAGATCACAGCTGTGCAATCTGTAGGATACCAAGTAGAGTAATTGTGATTTGAACCTGTCTGCATAGGACAGGTGTTGGAGGCCATGGATTCTCTTTGTGAGGTATTTCTGTGGCATTTCCAGTTGGTGCAGGTATTTGGTGAGTTACATACCAAATGGGGAATTATACTCAGTTATTTGCCTAATGAGGGAGGAGTACAAAGAGGTAATAACCTCCTTTTTTATGGATGCAATTCCTTTACATATGAGATGAACCAAGTAAAAGGCTTTTCTGACCACTGCTGCTACATGATGGTCGAATGTGAGATTGTTGTCAATCTGAGTACCCAGGTCTCTCAGCACAGGTTGTGTGATTAGGGTGTTGCTGTTGATGTGGTAATCAGTAGGGGCTATGTTTTTGTCAAATGGTATTATTTTTTTGAGTTTAACTTAAGGCCATGACTTTGGCACCAGTCATTTGTTGCTGTGAGACCGTCTTGCAGTATGTTAACATCATTTGGGGAGTCATTTGGGGAAAAGTATCAGAGATGTAGAATATGCTTTTGGGGGGGGCTAATGGGGTGAAGTTTCTGCTGAACTTATCTGCTAGCAGGTTGGCTAAGTCAACATGATCAGTGTAAGTGGTACCATTAAATATTAATTCGGAACAAACCTGGGCTTTGCCATGGAGGTTCTTGATGTAACTGAAGAAGGCTTTGTGGTTTCAGTTTGTTTCAGAGGCTAGTTTCAATTCATAATTGGTTTTGGAGGTTTTCACTAGTGATCTAATTTACACATTGAGGCGGAGGAAGGAGTTTTTTCAATTTGGAATTTGTTAATTTTTACCCTTGGACAACAGTTTCTTCCTTTTATTATAAAGCCTATTGATAGAGGATGTCCACCAGACAAGTTTGTGTTTCCTTGAGGAGCAGGTTTTAGTTCTGTTAGGTATGGCTGAGTGCATGCAGTTGTAGAGGTGCTTGTATACTGCATTGGCAGGCTGTTCAGCATAGTTTTCCTGCATCTTCTGAGGGGGGAGGTGGTGTGAAGCTATTAATACCCTCACTTAGGTGGTTGTAGTCAGCTTTTGAGAAGTTTTTAGCCTGGTTATGGCTGGAGAGGGGTTTGGGTGGGATATAAACTTTGAATGAGACAGACCAATGATCTGATCTCATCAGGGAAGTGGTGCAGTGGTCACCCATGTTGGTGAGAACCAAATCTAGAATGTTATCTCCCCTTGTGGGGGGGATGAGACCAGTTGGTTTAGTGTGTTAGAACTGATGAAGTCAAGGAATCGTTGGGCAAGCACATTGGTGCAGGAATAGTTCACCCAGTCTATGGAAGGGTAATTGAAGTCACCAAAGATCAGAGTGTTAGGGGGTACCTTGATGGAGTCATGTAGGTCCAGGTAGGAGGAGAGGGTGTCCTCAGTCATTGAGGTGGGTCTATAGCTGGCTATAACTTGGATGGGTGTCTTGCCAACTGTCAGTTGCACCTGGAGTAATTTCAGTGCATCATGATGGAAGACCAGTCTGGAGGTGTGTGTGTTCTTAATGAAGATAGAGACTCCACCACCCTTTGTCTTCCCAACCTCATTTTGGGGTCAGAATGTGTGGAAGGATATATAGCCTGGTAAGGCAGGGGTGCTCTCCGCAGTTCTGAACCAGGTTTCTGTGATTGCACAGACATCTGCATCTTCCAGTGTGAGGAGAGCCTCCAGTGAGTGTATTTTCAGGCTAAGGCTCCTAGTGTTAAGCAGCATGACCTTCAATTTTCTTTTTGACATATCTTTTATGTTGGAAGATTTGTCTTTGGGACATAGCCTAAAAAAGGCACAATGGGGGAGGCAAGAGCCTTGGCAAGAATCCGTAATCCCAGGGATGACAGGTTGCGGCCATCTCTGGCAAAGCATCGAGGCCTGTCAAACATGTCATCCCAGGCAGACTGCATCCCCTTGGAAAGACACCAGAAACTAAGCTAACTGTTGAAGTCAATTATTTTTTGTTGGTATTGTGGTATCATTCTTGGTGAAGGTAGGTTGCTGCTTTGGGCTAGCGTCATACCTGCCTGTGACACATAGTCTGAGAGCTCAATCATATTTCTCCTCATATTGTCCAGAGTGGCACATCTCAAGTCATTCACACCAACATGGACAATGACAGAGTCATACTTGTACCTGTTGTGGAGAGTCTTAAGTGCATGTGTGATGTGACGGAGACAGATTCTGGCACCTGAAAGACAACTGACAGTGACCTTCTTCTTGTTGAGCATGCTGAGGAGGACATTGGTGTGTCTCACAACTGAGTTGCCAATGACTAGTATGTTTGGTTTATTGTTATGCCTTATAGACTGTGTTGGTTTATTGTTATGCCTTACGGGCTGTGTTTGTGAGACACTGGTGTGTTGTCTGCTGTATGTGATATGTTTGGTGTTGCATGTGGAATGTTTGTGAGTGTGTTTTGGATGTCTCTGCTCTTTAGGTAAGTTTTTATTCAAGACCTCTGCATAGGTGGGTGTGTGTTGTGCTTGGCTTTGTGATGCAGGTGGTGTGGTGTTTGTGCTGGCAATCTCCTCATTGTCAGGAGTACTGACTGTGGCATGAGAGAGCATGGATTCCAGATTACTGATGTAGATGCATTTCTCGCAAGTAGAAGAATTATGTGCTAGGAGAAGAGGGCTATCAGTGAACATGAGGCAGTTGCTACAATGCCTCAGTATGCCGATGTCGATCAGTCTGGCAATAGAAACTGATGGGAATTTTCCAGACATAGTGTTCTGAATACTTGGGCAGACTTATGGAGAGAGGGTTTTGATAAAGGTTTGTCCACAAGAGTCCAGACCACAAAAACCTTCTTAAATGTAAACTAACTGGCCTGAAGCACAAGTGCTAAAACCAAAACTACTATGCTTAGAATAGCAGATTAATTTAATCAGGCTACTAAAGGCTACTAACAACCAGTAATAAATGCAGCAGAATAAGAGCACTTGAACTCTTAAGAGCACACAGCAAAGCAAAATAAGGTAATAAAGTAGGTGGAACACAGTTAGAGTAACAGCAGATGAATAAAGTGTAATTTTTTTGTTAAGTGCAGAGTGAGGAAATGGAAGATAATTCAAGATTAAAAAACTAAGGGTGTTGGCCTTCCCAAGTAATCTGTCTGTACACAGTAGTCAGAAACTCAGAGACAGCTATGGATATCTACATAAGACATGTAGCATTATAAAAGTATGAGCCTATACTTATGGATTCTGAAGGAATCCATAAATTGCCTAATAAAAAAATAAATAAAAGCAAAGAGCAGTCATGGCCATATTGTCTTAGCTAACAGTCACTAATCTTGGCTTTTGGACTTGTGTGGGGAACACAAGTAACATACACATACAAGGAAAGTGGGAGATAGAAAAGAAGATGGGTGCGAGTGAAGAAGAGAGACAAACAAGAGTGATGTTGGAATAGGTAAATCTGAGGGAAAGACAAAGGAGAATGGGCAATTTGGTGGGAATAGACCCCATTTTTTTCTATTTTCTTTTTTTTTTTTTGTATTACGTGTTTAAGTTTTCTGTTCTGTTGGAGTTTTAAGAAGTGTTAGTAAGGGTTGGTTAGAAAAATTAGCAAAAAAATTCCTTTGCAAACAGTGAATAACATCAGCTAATTAGTGGGAGGAGCTGAGAAATAGCATTCCTCATTTAGCTAGAAATATCTCTGTTTAGCTGTAGCTCTTGTTTTGCTTTCTTGCCGTACTCTGCCTAAATATTACTGATCTCTGTCTGCTTTTCTTTTCCACCGACACACCCAACTATTGTATTCTTAATCTTGGTGGCTTTTGAGTTGCCTGCCCCTATATCAGTCTGACTTTGGACACTCCTCCCAGTCCCATCTCATCAGCTCATGTTACTGATTACAGGGAGATCGTTTGGGAAGACTCACCCCCTTAGTTTATTAACCTTGAATTATCTTCTGTTTCTTCTTTTTCCACTCAGCTTTAAATAATTGCACTTTATTCAGCTGCTTTTGCTGTATTTGTGTTTTTTCCTACTTTATTACTTTATTTGCTTTTGCTGCTTATTCTTGAAAGTGTTCAATTGTATTTATTCTGCTGCATTTATTACTGCTTGTTAGCAGTCTAATCAAATTGTAACTGTTATTCTATGCTTCTTAGTTTTGGTTTAAGGACATGGGCTTCGGGCTAGTTGTTATACATTGAGAAGGTTTGTAGTCTACACTCATGTGACAGGAGAGATAGCTTACATCCTTCTAAGGTGAGAATTGCTGGTTGAAGGCTTGTGTGTATGTTATTCTAGAAGTGCCTTAGTTCTGGTTTATGCGCTTGGGCTTCAGGTTAATTTGTTTAAATCAGTTCAAAATGGGCATTCTGAGGCAATGTAGCAATTGCCTCATGTACACTGACAAACCACCTTTTCTAGTCCAAATGAAATTCATTATGTGAGAGATGCATCTATATCAAGAACCTAGAATCCAGGCTCTGTCACTCACTAGTCAATTCATCTAATACTAAGCAGGTTGTCAGAATGCACACCTTACCTCCTGCACCTACCAAACCAACAACACATAAACCTAGATATGTGGAGGTCCTTATCAGAAGCTTACCTAAACATCATGACCCCCTCAAACACAAGCACACTTCACATACTACATCCTCTGCAGAACATAGTACAGATGCTATATCACACACCAGTGTCTCACAAGTCAAGCCCCTAAGGCATAACACAAAACAAACTTCCTAGTCATAGGTGACTCAATTGTGAGGCAAACAGATGTCCCTCTCACCTGGATAAGGAAAACATCATGGTCAGCAGTCTGATAGATGCCAGGATCCATCACATCCCACATGCACTCAAGTCTCTCAACAACAGGCACTGTTATGAATCTGTCATACTCTATGTTGGTCTGAATGACTTGAGACATACCTCACTGGACTATATGAAGAGACAAATGACTGAGCTCTCTGATTATTTGTCTCAGGCAGGTATGTCCTTAGCCTTAAGTGGCATTTTACCTTCACCTAGGATGATAACTCAATACAAACAAAAAATGATTCACTTCAACAATTGGCTTAGTTTCTGGTATCATTCAAAGGGGATCCAGTATCTGTTAGCCTGGGATTACATGGTTGACAGACCTCAATGCTTTGTCTTCATCTGTCACCCGTAGGATTTTGGTTACTGGCTAAGGTTCTCACCACCCTCATAGTACCTTTTTTTAAGCAATGTCACAAGAACAAAATTCCCAAAGTAAAAATGCCCTCTAAAAAACAAACTCAAGATTATGTTTTTTAACACTAGGAGTCTAAAACAGAAATTGCACTCATTGGAAGCAGTATTCACCTTGGAAGACACTGACATTTCTGCAGTCACTGAGTCACTGAGAAGTCTGTGGAGAGCACCCCAGCTATACCAGGTTACATTTCTTTCCATACATTCAGACCACAAATTGAAGGCATGAGAAGTGTGGAGTGAGAACTAAATGAGGTGGTGTATCAATATTCATTAAAGATAAATACACCTCTGGATTGGTTAAACAGCATGATTCCCTTGAATTCCTTCATGTACAGTTGACTGTAGGTAAGAACCCTCTTCTGATCATTGCCAGCTATATGATCCCCCTCCTTGAATCAGGACATCCACTCAGCCTGCTGGAATCTACTTGAGTCAATCAAGATACAACCAAACATCCTGGTTTGGATGACTTTGATTACCCGTCCATAGAATGGGTAAATTATACACGTTCTAACTCACTTGCCCAAAGGTTCCTGGACTTTGTTAACTTCAATGCCCTGGACCAGCTGGTTTGCACACTCACAAGGGGCTCACACATCCTGAATCTGGTACTCACCAACATGGGGGACTGCTGAACCACCCCTAGTTTGTGGCCATCCCTGGTGAGATCTGACCAGTAATCCATCTTGCTAGATGTAACTATAATACAAGACCCCACCCGCTTAGCATCAAATAGACTAAAAACTTCTCCAAGGCCAATCACAACCTCTTATGTGATGGCATAAATAGCTTCATAGCCCTTCCCCCATAGCCTTCCTTAGGCATAGACCAACTAGGCAGCCGCCTATGGGGTCTGCTCTAGTAGGGGTGCTTTTCCAGTAATTTGGATGGTGTAGTTAGATGAGGATGGGGGCACCGGGTGGTGTGTGGGGCACTGTGGAGCCCTTTTGCCTAGGGCACCAGTTGACCAAAGGTCGGCCCTGCTCCCCCCACTGATGGAACAGACATCTATGCCGAGTTCTACACCAATGCTTTATATAAGTACCTGTACAAATACATTGACTTGCCATACCTGATAGAACCAAAGCAAGATCTTCAAGGAAAAACAAACCTGCCTATTGGACAACAGTCATTAATAGGCTATACAGCAGGAGAAATAATTTTCTTTCTAGGAGTAGGAAAGAACGGTCTCAAAACTGGAAACACTCCCTCTTCAACTTAAACAAGCAAATAAGACTCCTAGTGAAGTCCTCAAAAGCTAAATAAGAATCCAGGTTACCTTCCCTAACTAAGGATAACAACAATAAATTCTTTAGTTACATCCATAACCTCAAAGGTAAGGCCCAGATTTGCACTGAACTCATAGTCAATGGTAGTACAAATAAAGAACCTGTGAATATAGCAAACCTGCTGGTTAACAGGTTCAGTGAAAACATCAGTCCCTTGTCCCCACCACATATACCCCAAAACATCCCTAAGAGCTGTCCCCTACCTAGTAACTCTGAGGAGCAGATTGTAAAGGCCCTCTCCAAGGCCAAAACCACAGCCTCTATGGCACCAGACAACATCTTGGGCTGTGTTCTACATGGATTAAAACAGGAATTAGCGTCACCATTTTCCACGCTTTTCAATCACAGCCTAAGCAATGGTTTCATCCCAGCAGAATGGAAAACAGCTACCATCATCCCTTTGCACAAAGGAGGCACATCCATGGAACCTGGAAATTATAGACCCATTAGCCTGAGCAGCCTCATCTGCAAGGCCATTGAACAAATCATCATGGACCTTATTAACAAAGACATAGGAAATCTCCAAATGCTTGACCCCACCCAGTTTGGCTTTGTCAAAGGGAGATGATGCCTGTTAAACTTGATTGACTTCTTCAAAACAGTGATCAGAGCCTTAGACAAGGGCAAATCTGTGCATACAGTCTATCTAGACTTAGCCAAGGCCTTTTACACAATCCCCCACTTAGACATCATTGATAAACTCACACAGCTGGGTATCAACCCATACACTGTCAGGTGGGTTGCAATAAACTGGCTCAGTGATAGTGGACTTCACTTCCTCCAGCAAACCCATAACCAGTGGTGTTCAACAGGAATTGATTCTGTGACCACTACTGTTTGGAATCTACTTCTCAGAAGTACAGGCTAAAATTAAAAGACTGTGGCTGACACAGTTTGCTGATGAATGCAAACTGAGAGTGATCATTGAAACCCCTAGCGATGTCATCATCATGCAACAAGGTCTTACGCAGACTAATGACTGGTGCCAAAGTCATGGTCTTAAACTTAATGCAAAAAATGCATTATCACCCCCTTCAGCAAGAGTGATAGTTCTGCAAACTGCCACATCAATAGCAATACCCTAAACACACAGTCAGTGGTGAGAGATCTGGCACACAGATCGACAGCAACCTTAACTTCAATCACCATGTCTCCACAGTGGTAGGAAGGGCATGTTATATTCTTCATGTCATACATAAGGGCATTGGCTCCAGAAAAAAGAGGTTATAACCCCTCTGTACTCTTCCTTCATCAGGCCGGTAATAGAGTACAATGCCCCTTCGGTATGTTCCTTTCCAAACACCTGCAGCAATTGGAGACCACAAAGGTTCCTTATAAAGACAATTCAGGGTTTTCAAGATTTGTCTTATGTGGACAGACTGAAATCATTGTCACTTTACTCTGTGTCATACAGGCTGCTCAGAGGCAACCTGTGCTTTGCATATAGAACAATCTCTGACTCCGCTTTAATGGAAATGCTGCACATTCACAAGTCAAATGGCACATGGGTCAGTCACTCACAGGACATTAACCTGGTATGTGACATCAACAGAACACGCTGGAGAGACAGGTTTGTTTCACAGAGGTTGTCCCACCTTTGGAACAAACTTCCTATTCATGTTAAACAAAGCCCCTCATTTGCCCTATTTAAGTGTAATTTGGAAAATTGGATGGGTTACTTCATCTTAGGGGTTCCCCCATGTCCCTCTTGGACAGGGGCAATAGGTGCTGATGTTAATGTCTACTTGAACCAGGAAACCCCTGGAAACACAGGTTGAATTGGCTAGGCTTGTAAGGGCCCTGGGACTGTTAGCCTAGTAACCTCATATGATCCAATAAAAGGTAAACACAGGGATAGAGGAGGTGAAAATAATCACAGCAGGTATACCTACAGAACAAATAGCACAACACAAGACAGACAAAGGTTGGAAAGAAGAGTAATGCCAGGTATGTTACAGACACAGACAGCACACTGCACAACATGGGCAATGGAAAGTTGACAAACAGGGTGGGGATGCATACCAGCCATGCTGAAATGCAGAAGAACAAAATTACCTATGCACTTTCATGTTACCACATGCTGCAGCTGTGTGGCAGTCATACCTGGATGTGTATGACCAATGGTAAATGTGTGTTGTAGGGTAATACATAATGATCACAGTACAAATCGAATGAAAAGTCTATCAGCAGTACAGGAGTTAGCTAAGTAACATCACGGATGGGAAAATGCAAGTTAAACAATGGTACATAATCACAGAAGACAGAATCAAACCTAAGACAATGCATGTGAAAGGCAAACAGCCAAAAACAGTACCAAACAGAAGTACTGCAGAAGAGCAACAATGGCTGTTACATATACAAGCAGGTGTACACAACCAAAACAAATGTGTAATGAAATGTGTGTATGTTACATACATATGTAACGTCAAAGGCAACTCACAGGTGTACATGTGTATATATGTGTGTCAGTGGCATAAATGGAATGTACTTGAAATCAAGGTCAAAAGACATACATACACCAATGGCATGTAATAACATGTTACAAAATGTAAGAACACAGAATAATGAATATAACAGGTTGTGCACATGGATGTGAAAACACTACACTGAGTAACGAATAAGAACAATGACATATTGCAAGCATTAGCTAGCAACTTGTGTGCAGATGTCCCACGCTGCAACTGGGTCATATTAATAAAAGGCACTGGACAATAGTTTTAATAAAGGCAAATATACCTGACAAAATTACTAGGGAAATATTAAGGTGGGATGGAGGTGGACAACCTGGGACCACATCAGAGTAAAGCAGGACACTAAAAGTTGGCACAGTTCAAATGCATGTGTAAAACAGACATACATTTAAACAAATGGAAAATGGATGTCAAATAGCTAGAGGGATTGCTGATGTCCATAAAACTGGACATTTATAAAATGCATATACATAGTAATGTGCTATCATGTGACATCAACATGCACAGTTAAGTAAGCTAAAAATTGCAATCACATGCACATATACTGTCATGCAAATATCAAATAAAGAAATGCAGGCATATGTCTACCACTGATCATTGTGGATTACAGGATATGCCTGTGCGTATCATTACAGTACATCAGCAGTAAGTCATTGAAAGCTCACATGACAAAGCTACATTTCTGTATCAGTATCTACCTGACTATATGTACACATGCATATAGTCATAATGTGTACAACTATTTATAGAAGGTGTACACCAATGTCACTACATCATGGGTGTGGAAATGTTACATACATCACACATGAGGCAATGCACTGGAAAAGAATGTGTAATCCGTAACATTTTGTACAGATTAATATTACCTTGCTATTTGATGCACTCATAAAAGGAGGACTGCACATAGACAGGCTATACCTATATATGATCCCACATGGCATCAGTATTGCCAAACCATGACACAATACCACATCAAGACAGTAGAACATCATGACAACTGCTATACAAAAGCATGTGGAATGACATGTCTGCATATTGCACATACCTGATATGGCAAAACAGACATCCAAGGGCTATGACACTGTTAGTGTCAGACTATGGACAACATATGTTGTCTGTCAGCTGTCCCAGTAAGACACATGTTTACAGGTTACCTGTTGCAGCACTATCAATAGGTTAACTGCCACAATGCATGGACAGTTGAATGTGTGTGGACAGTGTAGTGTGTTAATGTGTGTTCATGCACACATTGAAACCAAAGTAAATGTTACGCAATAATAACACACAAGCATGACAGATACATGGTATGCATGCACAAGAGTGCATATATAGTCCAGCCAATTAAATGGCAGTCATCTTGTTGGTAGCATAACATAAGTGGAGCACGCAAACTATACCTATTGACTAGAGAGACCAGACTCCTGAATGATCTCATGAGCTATCATCCCGAGTAAATTCCAAATAGTCCATGCCATCTCATTGAAAAATTCCCCATCATAATATTTTTTATGCATCACTTTTGTCATGTATGTTGGTGTGTTAATACATTATATAGTTATGCTATGTACATTCCATGAAACATACATACAGTAGACTGCAAGTGAAACTATTAGTATTTGTAACATTGCAGTGAAATATATATGCCAAGTGTCTTTGATAATCATCATGTGTTGCAGCACATCAACTGTCTTTACCACCCAGCAGCTCATCCAGTGATCATGATGTTGTTCATGATGTGTCTGTATGGCCCCTGGCACAGAGCAGGAGTTATTTGGAGAGTCCATTCATGAAGTTGACACTGATATTGCACAAGATATGTTCTCAGATGTGGAGGTCCACTTGTCGATGCATCTAGAGGATGATGGCACAATTGATGTTGAACAGGATGAGGCCATTGATCAACACACAACATTTGGGAGCACTACTGCTGGCAGTTCCACACAAAAAACAAAAAAAAGTATCATGGTAGATATAGGTGAGCAGATGTTGTACATGGACAGGTGTCATAGGGTGTATGCCTTCTGCTGTAGGCAAATGAATAGTCACAGCAATGGCATAGTTCAGACAGCCATGCTCTTGCTTGAGGCACAGATTGTATGGCACATCAGCTACATGTCATGCATGAAGGACATGAGCACAGACATAGTGAGATTATGGTTTCATTGGCTACTCAAAATGAGAGTCTTCTAGCTGTGGCATGAAACCCTGATCTCTATGATACTGCAGCAGTGTACTACAACAAGCAAGATTTTTTGTTCCCTGACTATGCACAGAAGATTGCAACCTGTGAAAAGTAGGCCACCTGTCCTCAAGACCACCACTGGACATAGAGAATCCATATCTGCAGTCCAACCCACACTGATGTCAACTGCTGGCCCATCTGTTGAGGTCCTGTAAATCACATGGCCTTCAACTCACAGTCATGCTAATTCATCTCAGCATGGTGCTGTAACCCCATCCATCTCCTCTGTAGAACAACCAGGGCAGGATGTGTCTGTACATGGCCATGGCAAGGAGGACTATGGTGTGAGGCATAAGCAAGGTTGACCAAGACTGCATTAAAGTGTGCCCAATAGTGTAGTACACATTGCTGACTCATATTATTTCAACACCACTGTACTGTGATATGTGTTTTCTGAAATGAAAAATTCTGCATTATGTCATGCGTGCTTTCACTTTTTTCTTGTTATAATATTGTACAGCTATGCAAGTGTAGCACTGACGTGTGCCCCTTATTGTTTACCATACAGTGATACAACAAACTTAGTGTGTATGCATACCTGTGTCAGTTGTGCCCTGAGTTGATGTTTTTTTGACAGATTTGCTTATGTTCATGTTGGAATGTCTCTATGTCATGTGTGATTCTCAGTGTGTACATCTAGTGGTTACTAGCCATTAGATGCAGTCTGTGTTGTTGTGGTGGGGCAACACCTGGACATCAATGTTCAATCTATATACTCATGTACATGAGGCTTGTCATGAATCTAATGTTTGGGTCAGACGCTGCCATGTTGCCTGGGCCTAAACTTGTGGTCTCACCCTGCATCATCTACGCCTGTGACTTCTGTCACCTGTGTACTCCTGCTCTTCCTGCAATACCTGTGGGATGTCCTCTTCAGACATTTGTAGTTCTTGAAGAAGTTCACCCACACCTGCAGCTGGAAGACCACTATGTGCTTGTGTTAGCATGTTGTGGAGCATGGTACACATCATTATCATCTGTGCTGCCTTCTCAGATTTGTATGGCAGTTCACCCCTGGATGTGTCCAGACATATGAACCTAGCTTTCAATACAGTAAACCCACACTCTGTGGTGTTTCTGGTTGTTGTGAGTGCTCTATTGTAGGCCTGCTGTGCAAGGTTGAGTGGTTCATGATACAGGGTCATTAGTCATGGCTCAAGTGAATAAGCACAATCACCTGTTGTGTGGAATTAAAGCACTTTTGATGAGACTGGACATTGTTGAAGTAGGGATCCATAGACTGCATCCTAGCTGTGTTCCTGTACTTATCCAGTAGCAATCCCTCAGGAATTTCACCTTATTAGAATGCAGCCCTGAGTCCACTTTTCCTCCAAATGGCAGCCTCATGGACACTTCTGAGTTTATTGCCATGCACACATGGCTTGGTAGTTGATGGATGGCCATTCCTTTCTGTTTATGTATCCATCTGCTTCTGGATATACTGATGTCTTGATAGGTATGTGTGTGCAATCTATGAGGAAAGTTTGCTATGTTATACAACTGGTGCATTACATTTCTCTGCTCCATGGAAGTGAATAGGAAGTGTATGCAGTCATCCAACTTACTGCACATTTCTTCCAGGAATTTTGCCAGGATACGACTGGCAGCTGTCAGTGATACTCCCACAGCATCCCCCATGTATCTCTGGAATGTCACAGATGCAAGTACACCCAGGCTGAGACACACTTTGGTTTCAATAGGGATGGGCTTTCCTCACGGGGTTTGCTCAGACATGTGTGAGGCACACATGTTACAGACAGCCTGCACCATTTGTCCGTCTAGATGATATCTGTTATTTCCTGCTCTGACAACTGGATTAGTTGCAATCTTACTCTTACTCTATCTGGCTGCCTTCTAGGATGCACTGCCACCACAGCATTTATGGTTTGCATCACTGCTGCCTGTTGAAGTATATTATTTATATATATATATATATATATATATATATATATATATATATACACACACACACACATATATATATATATATATATATATATATATATATATATATATATATACACACACACACACACACACACACACACACACACACACACACACACACACACACACACACACACACATATATATATATAGTGGGCAGCAAGGGTTAGCATCATGGAGCTCCTTCATCCAGCATGCCAGTTTATCTAAGTCCAATCTTATCTATACAATTCATTAAAAAGAAATAAATGAAAAACATTTTGCAACGCAGTAATATAAAACATTGTTTTCGACTATTTAAATGCATAATTCCACTACCTTTTATGATAACATATTATTTCATTTCTTACCTGCAATACTCAGGACTGTGTCACTCCTTAAAACTGAATGATATTATTAATTATTTACTATAAAGTTAGAACTGTTGCAATTAATATGCAAACAAGATTAGCGCTACTAATTTAGAACCTAGCATAAACCTTACCTGCCTTCTTATAATTTTGCACATAGCAAGAATAATTTTTACCCATCATATGACTTTAAAACATATCATCTGCACATTCATTTATTTAGGAGATTCCAAATCATGCCTATATTGTTTCAAACTCTGAGGAAATGTATTTTTTCTAAATGTGATCCTTTTTCTCCACTTCTTTTATAGCCACTTTCCAAGCATATTTAAGTTAAAACTATCCAGCTTTAATTGTTTACTGTTTTTTCTTTTGTGAGCCTTGAACATATAATCTGCTTTTTAACATATAAATCTGAATTTTAGCAGCTGTTTCAGTAAGTAATTTGTAGTTAATGGAACATGATGCTTGCACTCTAAAATTAGGAAAAAGACAAGTGTGTTATGTATCTTTCTGACATCAAAGTACATACGTTTTATTATGCATGACTTATTGCTTTTCGGATAGAGCACATGCAATGGCCACCACAAAACAATTGTGAGAACCTAAAACAAATTAGGTTGTGAGAGTAGGGAGGATAGCTAAGGGAGTAGGAGTAAAAATGAAAGAACATCTCAACAGCATGACACTCAAAAAATGCATGTAGAAACGATTATCCTGTCAGAGGGACAGTGTCTAGCCACTGTATTTGTGCAACACTGTTTTATGGCTTTCACAAGTTTAAAACACTTTTTGTCTGTAGCTAGAAGCACATCCGACCAACTATATTTATGGCCGAGTAATTCTGATTATAGCTAAGTACTTGCCTGTTCTCTTCATAGATATCAAGCTTCATCCCTCAAGCTTCGTCCTTGAGTTGAAACATCCATATCTTAAACACTGTGGGTAAATACGTTCCAGATCAGTAAGAAGCCCAAGGCACAAACCAATAATCTTAGCGCTGGTTTATTGTTTAAAATGCAATTAGCGTTTTCGCAACTCAAAAAAGAGAAGCTTCTTCAGAGATAAGTTCAAAAAAGGCGCCAAAACTTTTAGAACTTTTAAATACAAACAGTTAAATTACATCACTTCCTTGTCAAACAGCAAGAAGTTTTTTAAAAAGGTATTTCTATAAAAAGTATATATGTATATATTTTTATAAAAGAACACACTTGCACCCGTCTACCATAAAGAATAAAGATAAAATATAAGTGCTATAATAAATAATGAATAAACAAAATGTCAATACTATAGTAAACACTAAACAAATATAGTTATAAAAACATAATCAACTGTTCTTAAACAATGTTTAACACTTAATAAAAGATTGTATATAATAAATGCTTAAATTTAGCAGACCACAAGATTAAAAATGGTTTAACTTGTGAAAATTCGTACAAAGAGAACATACTGACAACACCTAGAAATTATCTCAAGAAGGACTTGAGTTTTAATACTGGTGCAATATTGCAGCTCTCGTTTAAGCCTGGGATGTTAAAGGCATCTAATTTCAGCTGCCATTCGAGCTCATGATTCTCGAGTGCATGAATATTCTTAAGAAACATGGATTTGAAATATCCATGCCACACATTATGTAACAGATTTCCCCTTAGTTTACTTTATCAGTATCAATTTCTATAAAACATTATTTATATCTTGAGACATTACTAATGTACCCATGAAACACCTTATCAATTTGTACCTAATCCTTAGCAAACTTGATTTGAAATTGCAATGCATGCATATAGGAATGGAATTCCTGTATTGTTTCACAATAAGCAACAGGCTTGATATCTGCAGAATTACATCAAATACTGCATCTACAAATTGTTAGAAAATGGGTATTTATCCACTCTTAGAAAATAGGTATTTATCCAGCCATTGTTAACACTGATTTTCTTTGGCATTCATGTGTGTGCTGCTGTTAAAAGTTTTATAGATGCAAGACTTAAAACATTTATTCTACTTTATTTCATTTATTTATGTTTGTTTGTTTTCCAATGTAGTGCACTGGTCAATATTGACATGTACAGGTACAGCCCATATGAACGTGCATTCCCAGTAGGTATACAATGAGTCCCACTAAAACAACAAAGAGAAATAAGGATTACATCTTGTACTTACATTCTTGGAAGTATTAGAACATGAATTAAAGTAATTGATTGCAGACGGGAAGACAGGAAGGTAGAGTTAGCTTGTGAGAAAGTTGGGACGGTACCTAAGGGAGTATGAGTTAAAAATTAAAGAATGTCTCTGCAGTTACACAAAAGCAAGTTATACAGAGAAGTCAGTGAGGTGTTTGTATGCATGCTTCCATTACCAAGCCCATGGCCAGTGTCTGTCAGTAATCATTAATAAAATATTTGCTTCCGTCAGGCTTCTGAGCCACTGTTCTAGAAACATAGTAGGCTGTGCAAAAACACTTGACCCTAGAGACAAGAAAACTAGCTCTAAACTGTGGCAGTCATCATTTCCCACTGCCACCACCTTAGACAGCATCCCAGTGACAGTTGGGACATTAAATGATCCAAAGTGATCAGTGTTGTAGAAAAAATGCACTTATATCTTACATTCAGTAAAACAGCTGCTTTAAGGGTGTTTCATCTCAAGCACCAGCACATATATAACACTTTATTTAAAGGTTATACAGCTCTTATATTCTTATTCACTTGCAAAGTTTGTAATTAATTCCTAAAAAAGATAGATCTTTCCATATTTCATTCTTAACTCTGTTATTTAAAATTTGCTATAACCTCTAAACTGTGAAGATTTCATAGAGATAACATTATGTATGTTTTATGCATCCCTTGTTTCTGTTTATTCTCAGCTGCCAAACTAAAGGGAGATGGCTTACAACTGAAATGAACAGGCATTACTACATAAGCTTAGGTTTGTATCTCTTCTGTCTAGTTACTAATAAAAAGTTAAAAGTCAACTGAGGTTAAAAATGATAAGAGAAACACCTGATATAAAAGCAGGAACATAATTAGAAGAGAAAGATTGATGTGTGTTTGTGACATACAGACCACACTAGCTGCATGTCCACTTATTTATAAAGCTATAGAGCTGGCACCCAATGCCCTGATTCAGATCATACTCCAGTCAGCTGAATATGAACATATCATTATATACTTTGGCATTGTGTTTATTGCTATCATCCTTTCTAGTAAGTACTGATAAAAGGTTGAGCATTTAAGACATTTTCTGTTTGGAATATGTATTATTCTGCAAAGTCCTCGATGTCTTCCCTTTCACATGTACAGCTGCTGAGTAAAATCGATGATCACTCTTCAGAGACAACTGTTTACACTTGCATGACTTGAAGAAACAAGCTGTTGGAAAATCTGTGTCATTTAGATGAAATTCTTCAGTGACTGCATTCTCTAAATAATGGTTTATGCGCTATGAAGAGTGATTACAAAAGTACATTTCTATGTTAAATGCAACCCTACTGCTTCAAGTCATGCGTATTTGATCATGTTTTGGAACTAAACAGCATGCAGTCCTACAACAATAGTCTGAAAGCAGTTGGAAGTTTTTTCCTTCATTTTATAAACAAAACGAGTGAGTAAATATTAAGTGTTCAAGTTCTTATATTCTTCTGTTTTGAACTTAACAACTCCAGCCTTTGTATGCTAAACATGAATGCATTTTTTCTAAAAGAAATAGACACTGATGGATATAAAGGGAAACTCCAGTAAACAATGATCTAGCCATGCATGCAAACAGCAGGAGGAGAAACATATTCTTTTTTACAATGGCATTGCCATCAGATTATGGCACAAATATTTTCCACTGAAGACATGTTTTCTTTCTTCATTGTTACAGAGTCCAGCAGCATCAAGGTTTTCTAAGAGATGGCAAAGAACTCAAAAAGGGAAAAAATAGTTGGCTAAGCTGAACGGATTCTACTGAAACACACATTTATCTAAGGATTCAGAGATGGTGTGGCCGCATTCAAAACTAGCTCTCCTCTGTTTAGTGTATGCGCACGACAAGCCCAAATGCTCATAACAATGAATGCAGCCAGGCAAGTGTGCACGATAAACAGCTCATTAAGTACCCTGCCTGCAGCCATAGTAGCATGGACTGTGTGAAGAGCATGTAGGAGTATGGTATGGTCACAGGGGTGTATGACCACCAGTTAGCTTGTCCTCATATCTCTCAGCTGTCCAGATTTTCACAGATTGGATAGATTTTTGCCTCATATTGTTCATCTGTTCATCATAAAATGTATGGTTTTCTGGCAAATTGCTTACAAATCACTGATGACTTGAAGTCACTAAATAATGACATACACTTGAAATTCAGACTTCCTATCCTTCAGAAAATGCATAATAACACAAAACCAATTATTCTAGCAACATTCTAGCTTATGACAGCAGTATTTAAAAATTGTCCCTGATTTTGGAGCTTTGTCCCCCATTACTGTTAGATTTGTACAGATTCCTTGCACTTAGAATTTGAGAGGTGTGCTCATTGTCCTTCATGCATGTGCCTCAAAAGTGCTCTGTCCAATCACATGCACACAGTGGTGGCAAGGAAAAGAGGTTATGTGCCTGCTTGAAAGGGTCAGTAGTAATAAACATATAAGACAGACAAGACTGAAAGTGGAGGTAGTGAAACAATTAGGGATGTGGAAGACAATGAGGAAGGAGGCATCAGGCACACAGAAAAAAAAGACAATGATACTGATGAGGGGGCGAAGGTGGCCATGGCAGCTGGGGACACCATTGGCTGAGATGTTGCTGATGGAGGTATAGTAGCCACTGGTGGTGGTGGTACTACAAGTTTGGATGGTGGTACCTATAAAGCTAAAACAACTGAAGAGAAAAAAATAAAACAACAGGTAAGTGCATATGGTGAAAAGGAGAGTGAGAAAGAGAGTGGGGAGAGAAAAGTATAAATACAGTGAGAAAATGCAGGTACACCATCATCAGAATCTGTCTGCTTTACCTGTACTATAATGCTGCAGCCATAAAACAGCCATTCTTCAGTAACCTTGCTATTCCTATATGCAACCCCTGTGAGAGCTGAACCCACAAATGTCATCATCATCATCATCCATAATATTAAAGGCAGAGCCAGATTATGGTCAAATGGGGCCCTAGGTAGGGTAATATACTGCCCCCAAGCCATACGTATATTCAATTACTTGGCAGTCTCATCCCAATTACCATAAAATACTGATTTATTCAATCAGTGTACATTCTATTTCCTTCTTTACTTTTACAGTGATCAAAAATCTGGATTTAATTTAGAATGTTTATTTCAAATTTTATGAATAAAAACACTGGCAATCATTTGCTAAACAAAAGAAAACCCTCTCAGACTGAATGAGACAGCATGAGCACGTTTATTAAAATGCATCAGGCACTCCATTAAACTACAAGAGACATGCTAGATTTCCAGTCAAATCGCATATAATAAACTACTAATTATTGACTATGTGAAGTTGCAGGAATTCAAAAGATGAATGTAGGTGAATGGAATCATTTGTTAACAGCCTGGGATAACCTATTGGATGCAAGTGTCCCATTCCAGTGGGAGCCTAGAAGCACTATCTGATGAAAGGACTTGATCAGAGTCATACAGCAGACAACAGAAGATTGAGGGAAATCAAACCTTGTACTATGGGAAACAATTCATTAGTAGCTGTTAACTTTACTCATCTGCACTAAGTATAGACAAAACTGTTGTAGCCAAGCACAGTGAATACTACATCAGTTTGCCTGCAAAAAAAGCTAAATTAAAATGTGTTCATAGTTAAAATGTTAACATTAAACTTATAAACTTCATTCTGTCTAGTTTATTCACAGCTAAATAATGACGACACTGTCAACAAAACAAGTGACTTGCTCAAGGTCACACAGTAAGCAAATGAAGATGAAAATATTCAAATCTTGCATTCCTAGAACAAGAATCAGCCATTAACAAATGAGAGCTGTAGTCCTCTGCAGCAGGTAAATGAAATTGGAAGGATCTAAACATTGGAATTTTGACTGCAGTAAACAGCTTACACATTTCTTAAGTGCCAGAAAACTAATTCAAAGGTTAACAGAACATCAAGTACTGCATGGATGTGCATTTTCTGGACAATTAGAACTATGAAACACTAATACTGTCTGTAATCCTCAGTGATATACAAAAAAAAAGAAGATAAAGACCAAAAACAGAGATGTTCAACAAAATCAAATATGAATAAGAGGTAGAGTTAACACAGCAACAAGATTTGCTTCAACATGCATTCTCTAAACAACAAGAACTACAGAACTCTAATGACTGGTATTAACTGACTTTAATCCTCAGTAACTTATCAAAAAATGAAGATGTTTATGAAGATCTGGCAGATGGTGCAGAGGATTAAGACTCACAGGTCCTTCAGTACCCAGTTATATCTCTGGAAATTACAGGCCAATAGAAGGTTTGCATAATACGTCTCTTTGCACATTTTTATGCCCATATGATCTGCTAATGGAATATCATGGGCTATGGCTAGAAGCACCAGATGGTAAACTCTAGGCACTACCAACTGTTGTACTCCCTCATCTTCTAGTGTTCCTTCAGAGGTCCACTCTCTGTACAGTAACTCTTTGTTCCAGTATACAAATTCCCCCTTCCCTTGAGAATCAGGTACCTCCCTAGCTACCTGCCTCAGGGTTTGCAATGTAGGGTCTGAGAGCTGAGCCTGTCTCAAGTCTTTCCTTGCAACTCTTCCCAGCTCCTCTTCCACAGGAAGTCTAGCATCCTCTGACAGTGGTGCCTCACTGTCAGCCTGGGTACTACTACTCACCTCTACCTTTGCAGTTACCCTGTCAAAGGGAACATCAGTACCCAGAAGCAGCTGTGGCTCACATTCAGTCTCAGTGCTACAGCATAGCTCACTTCCTGAAGTAACCACCTCAACAGTCCTGGCTGCAAGTATGCAGTATGTCTGGGTCTCCACCAGGCTAGTGGTGAGGATTGAGGCTCCTTGATTGCTGGGCCAGGGCACAGTCGTCACAGTATACTTCTGGTTTTACCTCAAAGTTATGCCATGTTCTTTTTCTATTATCTATTTGTTAACCACGTAAACTCAGGGACAGCACACAAACATGGTCTGTGTCACTTGAATAGACTTTCACATTGGTCAAATGGAGACAGAGTCAAGCACCATACTCTTGACTACAGAAAGCAGCTCAATAAAACCTTTGAGTCTTAATCCTCTGCACCATCCACCATCTGCAACAGCCAGTAAGAGGGAAAGACAAAATGCCAACAGTAGGTTGTTGTGAGACAACAGGGGTATGGAACTACTATCCTGCAGATGTCCTGAGAGGGAAGAATTTGGATGAGGCAGTACTATGTACTTATGCAGTTACATGCAGTGAGGTTAGGAGGCAATCATGTTTGCATTTTGTCTTTCCCTCTTACTGGCTCCCTCATCTTTGGTTCCCCACCTTGCCTCCTTGGACATCTGTATGCCACATGGCCCCACTGGTTGCATTTAAAACATTTAACCATAGCTCTTGGACATGTACCTGGACGAGTGGCTTCCCCTGCTACTGGCGGATTCTGTTGAGGCAGTCTGTGCTGCCAACCATGGGTTCCTTTAGTCCCATGAGCAGTACTGGGGGTCCCTTTCATGTGCAGGGCTGCCCTGCTGGTCAGGTATAGGTCTCCCTTCTTCCATAACACCTCTGAAGTAGCACACTGTCTATCAGCTAACCAGATCCTCATGTCCTCACGCAAAGTGCTAAGGGCTTGTTCCCTTACCAAAAGGTCTGCCAGCCCTTCAAAGGTGGTGACCTGACATCCACTCACCCAGCTATGAAAATAAGTGCTCAGTTCAGCAACATACTCACATACATTTTCATCTGCCTTGCGTCTATGCTCACACAATGTTTTCCTATACATTTCAGGTGTTAGCTTAAAACATTCTAATAAATGTATTTTACAGCAGTATAATCAAAACAGTCAGTGTCATGCATTTTTGATAAAGAAGTTACAGCTTTATCATGGAGTATGGGGGTCAGGAACCATACCCAGAACCCTTGGTCAACTTTGTACTGTTTACATACCCGCTCAAACATATGAATGAAGCTATCAAAATTATCTCCCTCTTTAAACTGTGGAAGAAATTTACTGACTTTTTCTGCTTCTGGGGTCTGGTTACTCCCTTCCCCATTACCTTCATGACTCTGGCGAAGAGTCAGCATTTTCCTCTCATGCCTCCTCTGCTGCTCATTTTCCTCAGTTTGTAGACTCCTCATTTTCTCAGCTGCTTCTAGTTCCATACGTGTGGCCTCCAACTCAAGTCTCTTTAGCTCCAGCTGGATTTTTAAGTCCACTGCAGAAATTGAGCTGTCCATTCTCCGAGGATATTGTATCTCCACTGTCAGTCTGATTGTCCTCCAGGCTGCTGTTTTCTGATGCAGCTGTAACCAAGGCTGCAATCAGGTCTGCTTTAGTCAGGTTTCCATGCACCGGTCCCCTAGCCTGACACATCTCCGCCAGCTGGCTCCTTGTCAGCTTTCCATACTCTTTTGCTGACATGCTGCCTGCTCACACTGACTAGCATTAAGCTAACAAAAGAAATAAAACAATTGTGATCTGAACTCTGAGTATACACTGCATGGCTGTTTTAGAGTGAAAAACACTTTTAGAGATAACTGTACTTAAGCTACAGGAATTGGCTCTACCCGCACCACTACAAGCCAAGTAGTATGTGAAGTAGATCCCACCACAGCCAAACACCTGTGATGACCATGCTCTGGCCCAGCAATCAAGGAGCCTCAATCCTCACCACTAACACCAGGGAGGTCATCTCATAGAAGAGAGGAAAGGATAACTAATACACACAGTAAAGTACAATTTCCCTGAATTGCACACAGAGATCACAGTCAGTCTGGGGCTGGTTTCTCCTTTCCTCACCAGGTCCCCAATAAGACTCCCCACTGGCACAGCTATAGGGTCCAGGTCTCAGCCTAGCTGGGCAAGCTAAAACCTCCAGTACCCTCTCTGTCCAACCAGTGCTTCGTGTCCCTGCCAAGCAGCTGAGACACCACACACACACACACTTTGAGAAGATGTTATACGACCACACAGACACTCCTGGGAAAGGCTGACACAGATTCTCCAGCTGTGCCCCTTTACCCAGAAAATATGATAGTAATTACTGCCACCACCCAGCTAATAATATCAGCTACTTAAAGGCCCTTAAAAGGGAGTCCAATTATTACTGTGCAATATTATAATCCAATGGTAGTATGACTAACAGTCAAGGCTTACTTTAGAGTGGACTATTACAATAACCTCTATAAATATGCAATGTACTCTAGAGCTTATCTCTACACAAACCAGACACAGATAGAAGGTTTTAAAAATATTTAATAATAAATAATTACATCACAAGACAAAACTAATAAACCACAGAGATATCTAAGAGTTCAGAGATTACACAGAAACTTAAAATAATACAGTAGGACAGGTCTGATTTCAAAGAAAAATACCTAATTAAACTTTACTAGCTTTAACTATTCCTACAAGAAATCACAGTGCTAGAAACCTACATGTGAGCTTAGGCAGAGTGCTGAGTTAGATATCCAAGATCAAAATGCTTTCAAGTCTCTTGTGAGAAATAGTATTTAAACCGTCCTAACAAACATGTCTCTAAGGCCCTCCCAAATTACATAATTTTTGCACTTAGGTTTTCCCAGTATTCATATTGCATCATCTTAACACATGGTCTGAGTTCTCAGGCCACAAACTGCATTATTTTACAATCTAACACCTGCTCAGAAACTTACAACAATACAAGACATTTCACATATACATTCTAGCAGAAACCAGAGCAATAAAGCACCTTCCACATGTAAATTCTGGTCATAAACTTTAACCTTAAAACAATGGGCATGAAACCTTCATCCAGACACACTGAAGACAAATTCTAACATGAAAGGGTCACAACATGCTTCACTGGGCCAGTAGAGTGCAATATTGTCACGTATTTTGCAGTTCCACATTTCACAGTGTTCTTTTGCACTCAAGAAAACATGCCTGTATTTTACATTTATTTACAAATGCCAGAATTATATATCAAATTCTATTTGACTAGGCTGGCAGCCTTCACCCATCTTTCCCCAGTCATCACATCTCTTCCACCCTGGGGAACTCAAGCAAGTTTTTCAAGTGCCCCTTGAGAAACATTGCTTGAGAGTGTCAGGTCTATCTGGGTGTACCTCACCCCATTCCCTGTCTTGAGAGTCCATCTGCATTGGCACTGCTACTCCCACTGCGGTACTGCACTGACATATCATATGCTTACAACCCCAGACTCCATCTTAGTAACTTGGCATTTTGCTGACTGGCTCTGTTTAACCATGTTAGAGGGTTGCGATCTGTCATCACAGTAAATTTTCTTCCATACAGATGAGGCTGAAGTTTTTGTAGTGCCCGCACTATGCCTAGACATCCCTTTTCTACCGCTGCATAGCATTCCTCCCTGGGTTGGACCCTACGACTGAGATAAACCACTGGGTGCTCTTCCCCCTCTGAAGAAATCTGGCTAAGTACAGCCCCCACCCCATAGTTTGAAGCATCCACCTGCACAACAAAGTCTTTGCTGTAGTCTGGACTGGCTAACACAGGGGGTCCTCCCAAAGCTTCCTTAAGCTTCTGAATTGTCTGCTCATATGCTGGGGTCCACACTACCTTATCTGGCCTGTTCTTCCTTGTCAGGTCTGTGAGGGGAGCAGCTATGGTACTATAATTGGGAACAAACTTTCTGTAGTACCCTGCTGTCCCCAAAAATGCCCTCACCTGCTTTTTGGTAACAGGTGCAGGCCATGCCTGAATGGCTTCCACATTGGCAGGTTCTGGCCTTATCTTACCACTTCACACTCTATGTCCTAAGTAGGAGACCTCTGCCATACCCACCTGACATTTGTTCGGCTTAATGGTCAACCCTGCCCTCTGTAGTCTGCCCAGCACCTCCCTAACATGCTGAAGGTGCACCTGACAGAAATGGCTGTAGATAGCAATATCATCCATGTAAGCAAGGGCACACCCTCTTGCTCCTGCTAAGATATGATCTACCAGCCTCTGGAAAGTTGCTGGGGCATTCTTCATCCAAAGGGTATCTTTGTGAACTCATACAAGCCAAAAGGAGTCACAAAGGCTGACTTCTCTCTAGCACTGGGAGTCAAGGGCACCTGCCAGTAACTCTTGGTAACATTGGTGGTTGTAAGATACTTAGCCACACCCAGCTGCACTAGGGCCTCATCAGTTATAGGCATGGGGTAAGCATCTGCCTCTGTGTGACTATTTAATTTCATATAATCCACACACAACCTGTTGCTGCCATCCATTTTTGGCACCAACACCACTGGTGAGGCCCCGGGACTGATGAACTCCTGAATCAGACCTAGTTCCAACATCTCCTTTACATCTTCCCTCAGAGTCTGTTTGACTCTCTCAGGCACTCTATAAGGGGACTGCCTGATAGGACTTTGGGGTCCTGTATCCACCTGGTACTGCACCAGGTTGGTGCTCCCTGGTTTCCTGGTGAACATGCTCGCAAACTACTGCAACACTGCTTGGATTTCTCGAACCTGGGTAGGAGATAGCTGCTGGGACATTGCTACCCCTTCCACCAAGGTGTCAGCCCGAGCATCACTGAGGAGTTCAGTCACAAATTCTCTCTTAGACTCCTCCTGCAATCCACTGCAAATGTTCAGCAAAGGGCCTCCCTATCATGGTAAGGTTTCATCATGTTAACATGGTGCAATTTGTGCCCCTGCCATCTGTCTAGCACTTCCACCATGTAGTTAACATCATTTGCCTTTCTTACCCCCTTGTAGGGTCCCTCCTTTTGTGTCTGACAGGAATGAGAACCATCACCTGCTGCCCTACAGCATACTCTCTAGCTCGAGAATTCCTGTCATACCACACCTTTTTCTGTTGTTGAGCTTCTGCCAGGTTCTCCAGGGCCAGGCCCATGAGCTCCCTGATCCTTGTTCTGAGGTTCAGGACATATGCCACAACAGACTCCTTGTGAGACTCACACCTTCCCACTCATCTCTAATTAAATCTAGAGGTCCCTTCACCCTATGCCCATACAGTAAATCAAAGGGTGAAAAATCTGTGGATTCCTGCGGAGCCTCTCTCTAAGCAAACAGATGGGGCAGATATTTGTCCCATTCCCTCTTAAACTGATCTGCAAATGCCCGTAGCATGGACTTGATTGTAGAGTTTAACCTCTCAACAAGACCATTAGTCTGGGGATGGTAGGGGGTGGTCTTCATGTGCTTCACCCCACAAGAATTCCACAGACAAGCCAGCAGGTCTGACATGAAATTGGCACTTCTGTCAGACAGTATTTCCTTTGGGAAACCTACCCTGCTGAAAATCTCTAGCAAAGCATTTTCCATCTTCTCTGCCTCAATGGAGGACAAAGCCACTGCCTCAGGGTATCGTGTAGCATAATATACAATCACTAGGATATGCGTTTTCTCTGTGGAACTTGAGATACTCAGAGGACCCACAATATCCATAGCTACCCTCTGAAATGGCTCCTCAATCACAGGCAAAGGCATCAAAGGAGCTCTCACCTTGTCTCCTGCCTTGCCTAACTTTTGGCACTGCTCACAGGTCCTGCAGTACCCAGTTAAATCTCTGGAAATTCCAGGCCCCTAGAAGTTTTGCATAATATGCCTCTTTGTACGTTTTATGCCCATATGATCTGCAAAGGGAATATCATGGGCTATGACTAGAAGTGCCAGATGGTAAGCTCTAGGCACTACCAACTGCTGTACTCCCTCACTTTCTAGCGCTCCCTCAGGGGTCCACTTTCTGTACAGTAACCTTTTGTTCCAGTATACAGATCCCCCCTTCCCTTGAGAATCAGGTACCTCCCTAGCTACCTGCCTCAGACCTTGCAATGTAGGTTCTGAGAGCTGAGCCTGTCTCAAGTCTCTCCTTGTAACCCTTTCCAGCTCCCCTTTTACAGGAAGTCTGGCATACTCTGACAGCGGTGCCTCACTGTCAGCCTGAGTACTACTACTCACCTCTACCTTTGCAAGTTACCCTGTCCAAGGGAAATCAGTACCCACAAGCAGCTGTGGCTCACATTCAGTCTCACTGCTACAGCATAGCTCACTCCCTGAAGTAACCACCTCAGCAGTCCTGGCTGCAAGTATGCAGTCTGTCTGGGTCTCCACCAGGCTACCAGACCCACATGATTGTCTCCTAGCCTCACTGCATGTAACTGCATAAGTACATAGTACTGCCTCATCCAAATCCTTCCCTCTCAGGACATCTGCAGGATGGTAGGTCCATACCCCTGTTGTCTTAAGACAACCTACTGTTGGCATTTTGTCTTTCCCACTTACTGGCTCCCTCACCTTTGGTTCCCCACCTTGCCTCCGTGGACATATGTATGCCACATGGCCCCACTGGTTGCATTCAAAGCATTTAACCATAGCTCTTGGACATGTACCTAGAGTAGTGGCTTCACCTGCTACTGGCGGATTCTGTTGGAGCAGTTTGTGCTGCCAACCATGGGTTCCTTTAGTCCCATGAGCAGTACTGGGGGTCCCTTTCCTGTGCAGGGCTGCCCTGCTGGCCAGGTATAGGTCTCCCTTCTTCCATAACTCCTCTGAAGTAGCACACTGTCTATCAGCTAACCACATCCTCATGTTCTCCCGCAAAGTGCTAAGGGCTTGTTCCCTTACCAAAAGGTCTGCCAGCCCTTCAAAAGTGGTGACCTAACATCCACTCACCCAGCTATGAAAATAAGTGCTCAGTTCAGCAACATATTCACATACATTTTCATTTGCCTTGCGTCTATGCTCACAAAACTTTTTCCTATACATTTCAGGTGTTAGCTTAAAACATTCTAATAAATTTCTTTTTACAGCAGTATAATCAAAACAGTCAGTGTCATGCATTTTTGCTAAAGAAGTTACAGCTTTATCATGGAGTAAGGGGGTCAGGAACCATACACAGAGCCCTTGGTCAACTTTGTACTGTTTACATACCCTCTCAAACATATGAATGAAACTATCAAAATTATCCCCCTCTTTAAACTGTGGAAGAAATTTACTGACTTTTTCTGCTTCTGGGGTCTGGTTACTCCCTTCCCCATTACCTCCATAACTCAGGTGAAGAGTCAGAATTTCCCTCTCATGCCTCCTCTGCCGTTCATTTTCCTCAGCTTGTAGACTCCTCATTTTCTCGGCTGCTTCTAATTCCATACGCCTGGCCTCCAACTCAAGTCTCTTTAGCTCCCGCTGGATTTTTAAGCCCACTGCAGAAATTGAACTCTCCATTCTTTGAGGATATTGTATCTCCACTGTCAGTCTGACTGTCCTCCAGGCTGCTGTTTTCTGATACAGCTGTAACCAAGGCTGCAATCAGGTCTGCTTTAGTCAGGTTTCATGCACCGGTCCCCTAGCCCGGCACATCTCCGCCAGCTGGCTCCTTGTCAGCTTTCCATACTCTTTTGCTGACATGCTGCCTGCTCACTCTGACTAGCACTAAGCTAACAAAAGATATAAAAAAGTTGTGATCTGAACTCTGAGTATACACTGCGTGGCTGTTTTAGAGTACAAAACACTTTTAGAGATCACTGTACATAAGCTACAGGAATTGGCTTACCCACACCACTACAAGCCAATTAGTATGTGAAGTAGATCCCACCACTGCCAAACATTTTTGATGACCATGCTCTGGCCCAGCAATCAGGGAGCCTCAATCCTCACCACTAACACCAGGCAGGTCATCTCATAGAAGAGAGGAAAGGATAACTAATACACGCAGTAAAGTACAATTTCCCTTAAGTGCACACAGAGATAACAGTCAGTCTGGGGCTGGTTGCTCCTTTGCTCACCAAGTACCCAATAAGACTCCCCACTGGCACAGCTATAGGGTCAAGGTCTCAGCCTAGCTGGGCACGCTAAAACTTTCAGTACCCTCTCTGTCCAACCAGTGCTTCGTGTCCCTGCCAAGTAGCTGACACACCACACACACACTTTGAGAAGATGTTATACAACCACACAGACACTCCTGGGAAAGGCTGACACAGATTCCCCAGCTGTGCCCCTTTACCTCGATCATATGGTGGTAATTACTGCCACCACCCAGCTAATAATATCAGTTACTAAAAGGCCCTTAAAAGGATGTCCAATTATTACTGCGCAATATTATAATCCAATGGTAGTATGACTAACAGTCATGGCTTACTTTAGAGTGGACTATTACAATAGCCTCTATAAATATGCAATGTACTCTAGAGCTTATCTCTACACAAACCAACCACAGGTAGAAGGTTTTAAAAATAGTTAATAATAAATAATTACAACACAAGACAAAACTACTACACCACAGAGATATCTAAGAGTTCAGAGATCACACAGAAACTTAAAATAATACAGTAGGACAGGTCTGATTTCAAAGAAAAATACCTAATTAATCTTTACTAGCTTTAGCTATTCCTACAAGAAATCACAGTGCTAGAAACTTACATGTGAGCTTAGGCAGAGTGCTGAGTTAGATATCCAAGATCAAAATGCTTTCAAGTCTCTTGTAAGAAATAGTATTTAAATATTACTAACAAACATGTCTCTAAGGCCATCCCAAATTACATCACTTTTGACACTTAGGTTTTCCCAATATTCATATTGCACCATCTTAACACCTGGTCTGAGTTCTCAGCCCACAAACTGCCTTATTTAGCAATCTAACACCTGCTCAGAAACTTACAACAATACAAGGCATTTCACATATACATTCTAGCCGAAACCAGAGCAGTAAAGCACCTTCCACATGTAAATTCTGGTCATAAACTTAAGCTTTAAAACAATGGGCATGAAACTTTCATCCAGATGCACTGGAGCCAAATTCTAACATGAAAGGGTCACAACATGCTTCACTGGGCCAGTAGAGTGCAATGTTGTCACATATTTTGCAGTTCCGCATTTCACAGTGTTATTTTGCACTCAAGAAAACATGCCTGCATTTTACATTTATTTACAAATGCCAGAATTATATATCAAATTCTATTTGACTAGGCTGGCAGCCTTTGCCCATCTCTCCCCAGTCATCACATATACATTTGAAGAGTAAGAATTGTGAAACTATTGCCTGGCATTGTTGATTGTCTGTAATCCCCAAAAATAGGTAAATCAAGCAACATATGTCTTTTTATAAATGCCATCACACACACACACACACACACACACACACACACACACACACACACACACACACACACACACACACACACACCCTTTGTCCATCCACAGTGAAAACAATAAACAGCTTCATCAGTTGATTCCCACAACAGCTTTCATGGTGCTTCCAGGAACGTATGTAATGGTTTCACAGTGCATCTATGGTTGCTTCTATAGTAGTCATGGAACTTCAGACTTCGTCGGTTGCTTCTACAGTAGTCATGGAGCTTCAGACTTCGTGACTAAATACACAGAGCTGTCCTGTCACAGTAAACTTAGAGCTTCACTGGGCTGTCTAAATATACTGCTTTAAAAGCTAAAGGAATTTTTTCCTCTCTCTCATTGGTTCTACATTTGAGCCAGTGAGAGTGAAATACTTCATCGAGCAGAGCAGCTGAATAGAAATTGGGGTTGGGAGGTAAGAGGGAGACAGTTTCCTTTTTTTTTTTTTGCAGTGTATGGTCATAGATGTCTAGGTCACTTTGTGCTGGATCTGGCCCTGGTTAAAGACACAATTTACATGGTGACCAACAACATCAGTAAAATAAAAGCCTTTACTGAAGCAAACAATAATTGTATGCATGAAGAATAAATGCCCAAAATAGGCAAATGCACACAGCCCTGAGAGAACTGAAACACAACCACCTTCACCTCTATAGTCAAATGCATTGCATGTGTATACTGAGGTACAGCAGCAGTTAGAATAATTAATATTTTTTTTCATGAAAACACCCAAATGGTGTAGAATGAAAGACCAAAGACACAAACCATACAGCCCACTGAGGGACCTGAGCTTACAGTCAGCATTACCTATACTGTTAAAGGGATGTCATATATATGCTGAGCTATGAAAGGAGACCAAGCATAAGCCTTCTGGCAAGCACATAGTAGTTACATATTACTTACTTCCAGTATAAATAATACAAAACATGTTGTCCCTACAGAAGGTGACCTCAAAACTATCAAGATCTGTACTCTTAAATGTGGATCATTTACATGTTAAGCTACAACAGCAGTCGAGCCAGAACCTTTAGGGAAACACACACTAATTTTGTGAAATACATTTGTAGACTGAAAAAAATAAAAGATCCAACAATTCCTCAGGGTACCATCTTTGGGATATAAAGTCATTATCCAAAGCCTTAGATGGCAGTGTAATCAGTGGAAGGAGAAGTGCTTAACACTTTGTTGTCATACCCAGTTTTATGTGTGCCAAATCCTGCACAATGGCACACAGTTTGTCATTGTGGGTGGTGCCAGAAAAGGCCAATATATGTAGTGTGTGACAGCAGCTGAACATAATAGTTGAGGTGTGAAATATGAGAGCCAAGCCTTTGCTGTAACTTGTGCAATGCCAGTACTCATCAGTTGTACATGGGCATCGATGGTGCTCATTGTGACCCACCACACATAGCAAGAGCAGTAAAGAAAAGTGATTTAGAAGCCTTATATGGGCATGAGTAGTGTGTTTATTAATTGACCAGATTAAAAGGTAGAAATGGGACTATAGGAAAGAGGTGAAAAGTGGAAGGAAGCAGATGGTAAAACATAAGGTCAACAACTAAGGGCTGAGCTAGATGGATGTGGGGAAGGTGGGATAATTTATTTTTTTTTTGATGGGATAGGTGCCCACTTTGCATTTTTTAAGAAGAAGGAAATTTGGGGAAGGAGCTAAAGGAAGTAATGAAAGGTAAAAGGTGTTGGGTAGGTAGCAAATCGAGACAGACAAGAATGAGAAGGGGTGTGGTAACACAATGAAGGACGGAGAACACTGGTGTAGGATACCTCTGACAGAGCAAAGACAATGATGGGGGTAGGATTATACAGCTAACATGGGTAGGGAATGACATAAAAGGCAGGGGGCACCAGGATGGGGATAACATGGAGTTCCATAGCTGCAGTCCCTGCCAGCTGTGATCCAGTGGGAGAGTACTTAGCACCCTGTGTAGCATTATGGCTGGGCCCTGTCTTTGATGGTGGAGACAGGTTGACTAAGAGATGTGACTGAATGGGACTCCAGAGGAGGTGCTCCATCTGGCAGATTCAAGCATCTACTCTCCTGTTGATTATCTCCCCCACAATGTCTGCCAGCTGTCAATAGATGACAAAGATGTCCCCTCTACTGACACTGCTACCTGTGGATACAACAATCCCAGCATCCAGTGCAGGACTACCTGTAGTTGATGGTGCAAGTATGGCAGGAAGTGTGGAGATGACTGTGGCAGACTAGAACCCAAATCTGCTGGGTTTTTCTGATGGTGGTGGTGATGATGATGATAATCATGATGATGATGATGATGACCTGTTGATGGCCAACAGGCCTTGCACAAGAGGTTGGTCCATGTCTTAATGCTGCTGCATATAACAGTAAAATAAATGGAGAGAAATAAAAGAGTAAACAAAATCAATGTATGTAATGAAAAGGATAGTGAAAAACAGAGAGAAATGAAAATATAAAGCTGATATGTGCATGTCTTATGGTTAAGTTCCACCTAATATACTTATAGGTTCATAGGTTCATATATGTGTACTAGGCTAATGGTTCTGGGGCCTTTACAAGCCTAGCCATAGGATTACACTGGCATAGTTCCTCCTGACCTTAGTTCCCAGTGCCTCTGTCGAGGAGAGCCACTGCTGTTATCCCTGGGGTGACTTTTCTGTTTCCCATCCACTCATCAAGATCTCTCTTGAAGAGGGTCAGCGAGGTGCTCTGCTTGACATGTATGGGAAGTCTGTTCCATAGCATGGCCAGTCTCTGGGTTATGATCCTGTCCCTCCAGCATGTTCTGTTAACTGCGGTAATTAGGTTAAGGTCTCTGGAGCATGTGGTGCAGAGGGATTGGGATTTCTTTAGATGTAGCATTTCTAACAGAGCTGGGTCAGACATGGCTTTGTAAGTCAAGCAAAGATCACTTCTAAATAGGCTATATGAGACAGAATAGTTGGAGTTTTTGAGTCTGTCCATATAGGGCAAGTGGTTAAGGCCTAGGATCCTCTTTGTGAGGTACTTTTGTGGCCTCTCCAGTTGTTGCAGGTGTCTAGTGAGGTACATGCCAAATGGGGCATTGCACTCGATGATTGGCCTAATGAGGGAAGAGTAGAGGGAGACAATGACCTCTTTCTTCCTGGATGCAAAACCCTTAGTAATGAAATGTGCCACATAGAAGGACTTTCTGACCACAGTGGCAATGTAGTGATCAGCAGAGAGGTTGCTGTCAACCTGTGTTCCCAGATCTCTTATAATGCCTTCTGTGTTCAGTGGACTACCATCGATGTGGCAATTCATGGGAACCGAGTTTTTCCCAAAGGGGATGACAACACATTTTTTGGCATTGAGCTTAAGGCCATGGTTCTGACACCAGTCATTGGTCACAGTGAGGCCATTCTGTAGGATGTCAACATCACTTGGGGAGTTAATAATAGCTCCCCACTTGCAATCATCTGCAAACTTTGTCAGCCAGAGTCTCTTCGGGTTGGCCTGGACTTCAGAGAAGTAGATACCAAACAGGACAGGACCCAGGACCAAACCCTGTGGGACTCCACTCATGATTAATTGGCAGTCTGACTTGGAGTCAGCTACTTTCACACTGTGGATTCTATCTATGAGCCAGTTTGCAACCCATGTAGCGATATAGGGGTTGATGCCAAGCTTATTGAGTTTTTCTATGATTCCTGAGTGGGGAATGGTATCAAAAGCCTTGGCCAGATCAAGGTAGGCTATATGAACCACCTTGCCTTCATCCACAGCTCTGATGACTGACTCTAAGAAGTTAAGTTGAGCAGGCATGATCTACCCTTCACAAAACCAAACTGTGTGGAATCCAGAGTTTGGAGATTCCCTATATCCTTGTTTGTTAGGTCCATGATGATGCGTTCCATAGCTTTGTATATCAGACTTATCAGGCTAATGGTGCAATAGTTCCCAGGGTCTGTAGTCACTCCTCTTTTCTGGAGAGGGATGACTGTAGCAGTGCACCATTTGGCAGGGTCAAAGCCTGAGATGAGACTGTGATTGAACAGAGAACACAGGTAAGGTGCCAGTTCACTCTGTAGTTCATGTAGAACACAGCCAGTGATATTGTCATGTCCCATAGAATCTATATTCTTGGCCTTGGACAGTTCTGTTTTAACCTGTGCAGCAGTAATACTGGGTGCCTGGCAATCTACTGGTATTGTGATTGGTCCTTTGCGGGAGAGAGGGAGGTAAAGTTGGCACTGAATCTGTTGGCCAGTATACTGGCAATATCTGTTGGCTTGGTATAGGCGTTATCATTGTGCAGTAGCTCAGAGCAAATCTAGGTATTGCCATGGAGATTCTTTACATAACTATAGAAGGCCTTGTGGTTGTCTTTGCTATCTGCTGCAATTCTGTTTTCATACCTAGCTTTAGAAGATTCGATGAAGGATCTCAACTTTTTGTTGAGGCAGATACCTGAGTCTTTCCAGTCTTGGGACTTCACCTTATTCCACTTCAGTTTCTTCCTTCTGTTGTAGAGTTTGTTTATGGCAGGGGACCACCAGATTGGCTTCCTTTTTTTGGAGGAGAGTGTCTTGGTTCTATTGGGTATGATGAGATCCATGCATTTGTGTACGAGTTCGTACAGTGCATTGGTGTATGATTCTGCAGTAACGTAACCATTCTGCATTTGCATGGGTGCTGTGAAGTTAGCCACCTCTGTTTTTAGGATCCCAAAGTTAGCTTTGGAGAAGTTTTTCTTGGTGGTTACCTTTGCTGGGGGGAGGGAGGGATGTGGATATCCAAGGTGATTAGTCTGTGGTCGGATCTAACCAGGGAGGAGCTGACTATTGGTGTAGATCAATGGTCGCCCATGTTAGTAATGACCAGGTCAAGGATATTGTTACCTCTAGTGTGGGTAAGAACAAGCTGGTCCGCGGCACTTAATGAACTCGAGGAAACTTTGGGCAAGTGTATTGCTATGTGAGTAGTTTACCCAGTTAATAGAGGGATAGTTGAAGTCGCCTAGTAAGAGAGTGTTAGGTTGGACCCTAATATTCTCCAGGGTGCTTAGGAACGTGGAGTGTGAGTCTTGGGCCATGAGTGGGGACCTATAGCAGGCTACAACCTGAATCACTGTCTTACCCAGTGTTAGCTCTATTGAAGTATCTCTGATGCATTATGTTGGGCTACCAGTCTGGAGGTATGCGCATCCTTTATGAATATGGAAACACCACTGCCTTTGGAGCTTCAGTCTAAGTAATGGGGCCGAAGGTTGTGGAATGAGTTATAGCCTGGTAGTGCAGGGGTGCTTTCTGCTGCCTTGAACCAGGTCTCAGTTACAGCACAAATGTTGATGTTCTCCATTTTAAGGAGTGCCTCAAGCGAGTGCATTTGAGATTTATACTTCTAGCATTGAGCAACATGACCCTCAGATTGCATTTGTCTGTAGCATTTACGGTGGTAATTTGGTCTTTGGAACACCACCTAAAAAGGCACTATAGGGGTGGCAAGAGCCTTGGTCAGTATCCGGAAGCCCAGGGGTGACAGATGCAGGCCATCTCTGGCAAAGCATTGAGGTCTGTCAGTCATGTCATCCCAGGCAGACAGATACGGGATCCCCTTAGAATGACAACAGAAACTTAAGCCAATTGTTGAAATCAATCATTTTCTGCTTGTGCTGTGGTATCATTCTGGGTGATGGTTGGATGCTACTCAGAGCTAGGGTCATACCCGCCTGGGCTACATAATCCGAGAGCTCCTCCATGTCTCTTTTCATGTAGTCCAGAGAGGTACATCTCAGGTCATTCACACCCAAATGGGCAATAACAGAGTCATATGTATCCCTGTTGTTGAGCGACCTGAGTGCATGCTTTATATGTCATATCCTGGCACCTGATAGGCAGCTGACTGTTACTTTCTCCTTTTTCAACATAGTGAGTGGGGCATCAGTGTGCTTCACTATTGAGTCAGCTATGACTAGTGTGTTGGGCATGCTGCTTTGGTTTAGGGGCTTTGGTTGAGTGGCACACTGTTTAGGAGAGTTATGTGTTTCATGGTTAGTGTTCTGTTGTGGTGGTCGAGTGCATTTCTGCCTTGGAGGTCTCTTCTGCTTGGATAGATTTTTATTGAGAGCCTTTGCAAAGGTGGGTGTGTGGTTTGTGTTTTTATGTGAAGGCAGTGCTGGTGTGTGTTCTAGAGGGCTATGTGTTCCATGTGATGTGGCGCAAGTGTTGACCTTCTCCTCTTGACCAGCTATTCCGGTCTTGGCTGGATAGTGCATGGCTTCCAGTTTGGATATATAAGTGCATCTCTTGCAAGTCTGAGTGTTGGAAGGTAAGAGGAGAAGGTTGTCAGTGTACATGAGGCAGTTGCTACATTGCCTCTGCATGCCCAAGTTCACCAGGTTAATAGGAGAAAGCACAGGAAACTGACCTTTAGACATGCCTGGCGGGATGGGCATTGATAATAAGTACTAGATCTGTTTCCTTATAGAACGTTTAGTGCTGGTAGCACTTGTGTGCTACAATAATTGCTATAAGACGTCTGATAAAGTGCTAGACTAATAAGCTAGTATAAGTGCAGGAGAGAACTAGTAGATCTAAGGGAAAAATTGAAGAGCAAGCTCTGGCTCCGCTCAAAAGCTATCATACAGTCCTGGATACAGCAAGTCTGTATCTGGACTAGACTAGTTACAGGAAAGAGGGGAAGCAACAGCAAACACGGGCTTTTAAACAGGAAAGTTGAGAGAGATGGAAAAACTGTCCAAATGGCCAATAAACTACAATTTCTGGGCTAGGAACCACTCTTCTTGTGGTAGATAGGCTACCTAGTGCTTACCACTCCCACTGATAAGCTAGAAGGCTTCCCTCCAACACATAAAATCTTGGGTGGGCTCAGAAGCTTGCAGTCTTGGACACAGCAAATCTGTATCTGGACTAGACTAGTTACAGGAAAGGGAGGAAACAAGCAGAAACACAGGCTTTTAAGCCAGAAAGTTGAAAGAGATGGAAGAAACTGCCCAAAAGGCCAATAAACCACAAATCTGGGCTAGAAACCACTCCTCCTGTGGTAGATAAGCTACCCAGTGCTTTCCACTCCCAATGATAAGCTAGAAGGCTTCCCTCCAACACAGAAAGACTTGGTGGGCTCAGGAGCTTGCAAACAGTCCTGGATACAGCAAATCTGTATCTGGACTAGACTAGTTACAGGAAAGGGGAGATACAAGTGCAAATGTGGGCTTTTAAATCATAAAGTTTACAGATATGGAAAAACTGCCCAAACGGCCAATAACTACAATTTCTGGGACCCAAAACCACTCCTCCTGTAGTAGATAAGCTACCCAGTGCTTACCACTCCCAATAATAAGTTAGAAGGCTTTCCTCCAACACAGAAAGGCTTGGGGGGGACTCAGAAACGTACAAACAGTCCTGGATACAGCAAATCTGTATCTGGACTAGACTAGTTACAGGAAAGGAGGGAAACAAGTGCAAATGTGGGCTTTTAAATCAGAATGTTGAGAGAGATGGAAAAACTGCCCAAACGGCCAATAACTACAATTTCTGGGCCCAGAAACCAATCTTTATGTGGTAGATAGGATACCTATTGCTATCCACTCCCACTGATAAGCTAGAAGGCTTCCCTCCAACACAGAAAGGCTTGGGGGCTCAGGAGCTTACAAACAGTCCTGGATGCAGCAAATCTGTATCTGGACTTTACGCGTTACAGGAAAGGGGGGAAACAAGCTTAGATTTTTTTTTTTTAGTAAAGTGGAAAAGGAGAAAGCTGGAACAGAAGTTAATTCAAGATTAATAATCTAAGTGGGTTGGCCTTCACAAATGTTCTCCATAGGTAGAATTAACTAATGACAGTAGACTGGGAGGAGTGTCCCAAATTAAATATACAGTATGGATGGGCAACTGGAAAGTCAACAAATATAAGAACAAGACAACAATAGGGAGGGGGTGGAAAACTATTACAGCTACTAGTTGTAGCCAATAAATGAAAGTTTTAAACAGATAAAGGATCAAGAAGACTCTAAAGAATGCTTTTAACTGCAACCAAATCAGTTATATGATACCTGACTAGAACACAGAAACCTCAAAAAATCAAAAATGCACAGAAAAGCATGGATAGAGCACTCACAAACAGAAAATATAACTCTCAGTATGAAAAAGCAGTTTACAGTTAAGTAATTCAGTAAACATGTAATTAGAGTAATGAAACAGTATCTAACAATGAAAAATACAGCTAAAACAGTATACAACAGTACATACATCCAGTGAAACAGTAAAAAAAAAGCTTTATAACAGTGCAAAATGTAGTAGATTAACTGTATAGCACAATTATAAGCATTACAGAAGTGCAATTCAGTGAAATAAGTGTAAGAAATTATTTATCCTGCTCTTGGAATCTTAAGGAATTTCTGCTTAGTCTCAGTAATGAATCACAATCCACAGCCTGGTAAATACAAGCACAGCCTTTTACAGACACAGGGTTTATATACCAGACAGAATGGAAGAATCAAGATCGAATTACTACTCAGTCCTACTAGTGCCTGCTATTACCCAATCACTTGTGCTACAGAAGTTCAGGAAACTGTTGTTACTCTCAATAATAATGAAGACAACAGACTATCAGCAGAAAATGGCTGACAGAAACCCAAGAAACTCAACAAACAAAATGGACAACAGCAGGCCTCTATCAAGATTATGTCACCTGAGCATAACAAAGAAACCTCACGATAAATGCATAGAAAGAGCGCTCACAAAGAGAAAATACAAGTCTCAGCATGAAAAAGCAGTTTACAATTTAGTAATTAAATTGATTGAACAACAAACACGCCTCTTAATTTAATAAGACTGTTAGCATAGACAAGTAAGGGACCTCAAACCACATCCATCACCTGTATTTCAAAAGGTGAAGAATACTTAGACAAATTGATAGGAGTCTTGTGTCCAAATGTATGTATACAAAGAAAAACATTGCTCAGATATACATTCCCCTCATAGATGCTATAAGAGAAGGAAACAAGTATAGTGACGAATACTTTTAGTGACACAAATGTTCATCCTCCAAAAGAAACATTGCTCATATATAGTCCCCATGTCTAATGCTGTAGTTACAATAATGAGATAGACAAACACAGAAGGAAAGTGGAACTGAACCCACATGTATCCCCACAATCTGGGAGTACAGTCTTAACATCTTGAGCCACATGTCCAAGTATACGAAAAGATGTATGTGCACACACACACACACACACACACACACACACACACACACACACACACACACACACACACACACACACACACACACTAACATTCAACAATCATACTGCTACCATTTAAATATGGAATGCTTTACAGAAATGGCAAGTGTTTATGAAATGTATACTGAATGTATACTACTTTTAATATTAAATGCCATACATTCTAAAACAAGCATATTCATCCCTGAGCTCACTTAGGCACTCCAGTCTCCTCCTGTGCAGCTTTCTATTCACTGACATCTCCAGTGGCAATGGAGAGAAAAACATTGCAGCATAATATCTGTGGCAGCAACCACTGGCAGGTAATATGTATAGCTAAGATAATTTCTGTTTACAGTATGTAGGTGGGAATGCTGTTTAATGTCATCCTCCCATCAGCCTAAGAAGGTCAGAACTGTGGTGCCTAATGTCACTGTAATATGGGTTACAGCCTGGGCAAACTATTCCAGGCTTCAGTTTTATACTGAGGGCCTTGAAAGCAGTACTGCAGGAGCATCTGGCTGTAATCCTGATGGAAGATGAAGAGAAAGATTTATGGCTCCTTCACAATTCACATCTGTGTTGTAAAACGAGCAGTACCCAGTCCTTTTCCAACTATGATGTCTCACCTAGAAGAACCACAGGGAAAATGTCAGCAATGCCCACAGCAATTCTTATGTGTCCCATCTGCTGCACAATAACTGACATTAAAGGGCACTTAATTTGTGTGATGGGTAGTGGGCTAAGATAATATAGATACTACATTAATATGGTTTACAATGGAATTCTAAGGTGTGAAACATGACAGTCCTGTATCTATTTGTTTGCTGTTAAGAAATCAGAACCTATTATGTTTTTATGTGGAATTACAGATCCCTTGGAGGCATAGCTTGGACCAGGGGGACACAGGGGAGTGCATGGTTGTTGCTGTTATCTTTTGGCTTTTCCTGGTTAGGAGTCACCACAGCGGAACTGTGGTCTGCTAATGATTGGCAGTAGATTTTGAGGAACGCCAAGGTGCCAGCTCGACATTCAGCCTTCAACAAAGGCACGCTCATTGACGCATGACTTTCGAACACCCACCCAACCGTGGGGAGGACATGCCGACTCCACACAGAAGGCACTCCCCGCACTCCAGCCGAGAGTCAAATGGGAGAACCTCTTGTTGTGAGGCAGCAATGCTACTGCTGCACCATCATGGATTGAGAACAATTAAGTGTGATGCTTCATCAGTTGTTCCCATATTGCAAATTGAGTAATTCAGTAGTAATGATGAGTTGAATCCTGATTAGCACAATCACTACACACAGCCAGATGAATCCATGATATAAGTCTGAGGATAATATCACACTCTGGAAGATGACAAAGTGCAGTATGTTCTGAACCTGCAACAGCTGTATCTCAGATGAATTGTTAAGGCAAAGTAAAGCTTCGCCTGCTCAAGGTGAGACCTACTTTTTACAAGTCTATTTTATTAAGTATGGCTGCTGTTTAATGCTCCTGTACTTGGTAACATAATATGAACTAAGATTGCCACTAGGTGTAAGTGTTTTGTGAAGGTGTATTGATAGATGGCCTGCAAGGGTAAGACAATTATTGGGCTGAAGGATTGTTAAACATAATGGGAGACACACCCGGCAGCACATACTCAGACCACAGTTCAACACTTTCTTGTGGAGCTTGACATCACATTTTCAGCACAACAATTTACCTGTTGTATACGTGACATGAATGCAGAACCTTTTGCCAATGTGTGTTTTCATCAAGGAGTGAAAATGCCAGTTCAGCTGATTGAAACATCTTTTTCACTATGAGACTGCAGTACATTGGGGATCAGGGAATATGCCTTCTCCTCACTGTAGAGCAGTCTTGGAGGTAGTATACTTAATTAGCAGGAGGTGGGGAGGTGAAGAATGCAAGGGACCTTGCCCACCCTGTGCACAAACAGTTTAATTTGGTTTTCAGTCCTTTGTAGTTCAATGTTTGCATGGTCAATGACTTGGTGTCAGTCTTTTGTGGATCAATACTGTGTATCTTTTATGGAATGTTAAATTTCTACATTACACATATATGACATTTGAAAAAAATCTTTTTAACCATGAGGAAAAACAATCATGCTAATTTGGTTAGATGCATTGATTTCTGCATTGCTCTGTGGGAGACACTTGCTCAGTAAACGTATGTGTCTGACATTATTTAAGTGTGTGGGTAAAGACGTTTAGCTGTCAGGTACAAAAACAGCATGTTATGTTGACATGGGGGAAACTGGTGGTAAAAGGATTTTGCAGGGCGACTCAAAAGAAAGTCTGGTAATTGTAGTGTAGCCGTACATACCGAACAATGCCTCAAAACAGAGAATCAAAAATGCTTTACAGACTGTGGTAAAAGGACAACATTTAAGCCAAAGTTCTCTGATGTGGAAAATAAGGTGCCACTCCAGGCCATCCATCTCTGTGGATGATGGTTCTTTGGCTTCAGTGCTGATGACCAGGCCTACTGACAGCATGCCATGGAAAATGTGGTGGCAAATGTTAAAGGTGGTTGATGACAACTGTAGGTATAAGATGGTGCACTGCAGGGCCATTTATATGACACATGCAACTGAACTAAGATCTGAACATATATCATTGTAAGGCGGGTCATTGGATGGTGGACCATTACATTAACCACCTATCAGAGAGTCAGAGGAGTTTCTGGCATCAGTCAGAAGAAGTGTCAACACCACAAGGGCCCATAGTGTGGTGCTGGATTCTGGGACAGAGATGGAGTGGTCAATAAGGCAATCTACTGGAGATGCTCCAGGTTTGTAGATCTCTTTATGTGTAAGACTACCTGTAAATCCTCTGAACCTCTTAGTTTCTGTCCAAACTGTAAAGCTGCCAAATGAATGGTATACATGAACATCAGGAACCCCCTTCCAGAAATATCTGCACAAGGAATGTAAATAAAATGTTTACTTTTTTAATGTCATTATTTGTATACCCTGGGGTCATGTACACTTCTGGTACTTGGTAATACTAACAAATGATATTGTGCTTTGGTGTATTCACAAGTGTTTTCTATCCACCACCAGCACTGTATACATGCTTCCACCTGATGTTGGAGGATCTGAAACCTCTGAGAATGATGGTGTGGATGGGTTTGCAAAGTCAAGGCATGCAGAGTGCTGGACACAGGCAATGTGGCCACTACATCCCCTACACCGACCATGTACACATCACCTATACCCACAGATATCCAGGATGCATACACCACACAGAAAGTGCAGGTGAATGGGGACACTATCAGTCAAGGAAGTCTGGTACTCCCTGTTAGACAAATGTTAGAGTCTACACCTAGCACCCATAGGCAGAGATGTACACAACATGGAGTAGGTAATTGCTGTCTCTGGGGATATGATTATCACCCTGCCCCAAAGATGGTAAGTCCGTGGCTGCAGCCTAGGGTATGTGAAAGGTATGTACCATGGAGGCATAGGCTAGTAACACCACAGCCATGACAGAGTTAGTGATATAGGTACAGGGTGTGCAAGATTAGCTGTTGGATTGCATGACCTGTATGTGTGATTGGATAGATTCAGTCACATACTGGAATATGCCATGTCCTCTCAAGCTCAAATGCCAAGGTTGAGAGGTTACCATGAAGTCAACTCACCTCTGCATGCACAGATACCATTGTGGCCATGGAAGACATATATCCTTCTCATGCAGCACTAGCACTTCAAGGGCTACCTCTGTTGGGGAGGTGTCTACATCCAAGAAAGGCATCCTCATGGTGATGACAATCACAACAGTGGCACTTCTCTCGGCAGACATTACTCATGACCATGCAACACACCAGCCTTTAAACAGGGTCATGGTACATTCAGTTCAACTCTTGGAAGTGTACAATCTTTGCAATGGGTGTGTGCACAGGATACTGAACTGTCTGCCATGCATACCCTGGACCTGTTCAATACATTGAGCCACAGTGATGCAACTACTGCTGAGGTTGTGTCCCAACAGACCCACACTCACATTTCCACAGCCCCAAGTACATTACAAACACAAATGTCCACTGACACTGGTCTTTCAAGAAGCCTTTTAACCCCCCCCCCCCAAGAGTAAGGCTATATACACAGCTGCACATTTTACTTTAATAATCCTCATCTCTCACACATTTTCTTGTAAAATATATCTACTCATGTGTTCCCTTTCCCACTTGTGAAAATGATGATAACTGTGCCCTGCTCTTTGTACATTATTACATGGAATGGTTATGCCAGATGCACAGCTTGGTTAGCCTATGCATGGGTAAGCACAGCCTAGTATTGCATTTTCAAGCATCACTTTTACTGTAGCGTACCTGTTTTATTCTTGTCTGTTGTGTCCTGTAGCAGTATACAGACCATAGCTACAACATGCTGCAGCCACCTCTGTCTGGCATGATCATTTCTTGCTGCTAACTCCTACACTGATGTTGTGTAACATTGCACACACTGGTACTATTTCTGCACACTTGCCAGGGTCATACTACAGGGTACCACAAGATGAATTCAGACTGCAAAAGCATGGCCTTTAGCAGCCCAAACACATTCTTAATAATTCTTGTTTGTGATTGGGCACAGTAATACCCCTGGTCTACTTGATTTGTTTTTACTGGGTGCTATATGGCAGGACTGCAGGGATATTTGGCATCACCAATAAAATGTTCCTGGGGTAAGTCATCCCTTGCAAAACATTGCTACAGGTCTCTAGTCTGCCATATGTGGGTGCTGTGTTACCTGCCTTGGTGGCCTGCATATAGATTGTTGATGATACCTTGTGCATTACAGATTACCTGGAAACTTATGGAGTGATGCCATTTGTGGTTCATGCACTTTTTTCATAGTTTACCAAATAGGGCCTTTATTTAAATGTGGATACAGTCTATGGCTCCCAGTGCCTGAGGGAAATGCGCTATATAATAGAAGTCTTGCACGGTGTTGGCTCTTCCCTCTGGGATACATAGGACCACATAAGAAATATCTTATCTACTGGATACTTGTAATTGTAACGACACCATAGATTTCTGAGGTTAAAATGAGCATTTCTTATATGAAATCTTGCATGAGGATCTTGCTGAATGCAAGAGGACCTATAACACAGAGCTCTCAGAAGATGCCTTGGTGTGATGGCTAATTGCTATGAGAATAAACTGCCTATTCTGTGTTGTGTCTGAAGTTTTGTTCCTTTTCCCACTATAAAACAATTTTCCTGACAGAGAAAATGCTTATGATTTGTTATTTGAGGTATACAAACACTGTTGCTAAATATTTTGTAAAAACTCAAGAGATTTGGATAGTCTAGATGGTAGAAATGAAAACTGAATATAATAATGAACTATCTGAAATTTTAGGAGTTGTCTGTGAGGGAGCCTCAAAGAAATGTGAAGATCTGTATCTTCTATACTAATGATTGTCATGGGTGAGTTTTGCTGTAAATAAGGAAATGAAGTCTTCAGAGTCAAAGGCCTGAAAGATTCTGTATTTATAAAGTCGTTCAGATTTGACAAACCTAAAACTGGTCTTAAGATCTTCACTTTCTTTGGAGGTAGAAATAAACTACAGTAAAAAAAATGGTTTGACATAACAAGTATTGTTTCTTTAATTGAAATCGATCCATTAGTTGTATGTCTTGTTCTAAATGATCTGGGGGTGTTTGTAGAACATAATGTGTTTGTGGAGTCTGAAGAAATCTTATTACATATCCTTGCGGCAGTTAGCCTTTGTTGGGTAGTGGGAAGCCTCTGAATGTTTCCTGATATAAGTACTGGGGAAAAGGATGAGAAAAGAGAAGAAGCAGTCATTTTAAAGATCTTTCTTTATGTCATCATTTACTTTGAAACTTGAGTTGTACTCATCTCCCTTCCAACTAGATCCATTTGACTGATGACAGTGCAGAAATGGAGTTCCTTTTGTATAAAATGGTTTCCTATGCATGATGTAACGCTGGTGATAAGGAGCGTGTACATACATTTCCTTAAAAGCAATTCTTATTTTATCTTTCTTGTCCAAATCAACAACAAATCATCTGTTGGTAGGTCCAAACTAGAAATCTTGCAACACTCTGTTTTAAACCGCTGCAGACTTCTCAACACTAATGCTAAAACTGCAGCTCTTGATAAAGTAAATATGGTATCATACATACATTTCAGTGTGTGAATGCCAGCTTTATCCTCTATGACAACCAAGTTCTTTATTCTTTTGGCAATGTTACTAACAGGCATAGACTACAATTGTTTTCAGCAATCTTCTCTAAAGTGCAACTTTAATATTAAATCATGTGAGTTAAAACAGTTTTCAGTACCCTAATGGTTTACATACCAGATGTGCATTTTTACATATTTATTTGTCAAACCGTGCTTTATTCCTTATCAAATGATAAAGACACACAGAGACAGTTTCCTCACTTTGTTCAGCAGTAAACAAAGGAAGAGTAAGTTTGCCTGAAATGAGGTCATGTGTTCATCTTTTCAGATCTTTTTCTGAAGCATTTGTCTTAGGCACTTTTTTATTATAACATCCAAACCGTGTAATAATACTGTTGCATCATGCTTTTTAAATTGGCGAAGGCTCATTATCTTGTTATATAACATATCAATGTAAATAGATTACCTATTGGTTGATTGAAATGTTTTCTATAAAAGTTAAGGTATATAAAAAGAAGCATTAGCTGATGGAAGCCCTAAAGATAGAAAATAAGGATTTTCCTTATCAGAATCCTAAAATGCCATTATATAAAAATCTTTTACTTCACTAGATGAGTCAGGATGGAATTGTCTTTCTCTTCTTTTTGCCCTGCTGAATCCTAATGTACAACAATTTGCATCTGTGTTCTCTACCAACAGACAATGTACTGTTTCTAATCTCCCTGCTGTCTTATTGCTGTTTTTTTGTACTGTATTAAAATATTCTCTTGCAAAGATTTTATAATCAAAGTAAGGCTGCATTAAAAGTGGAGATTAATTAAATTAAACACAATTATATTTGACCCAGAATATTCTGTGAAGTTGCTAAGCTTATCTTCTAATGTAACTCCCGAATTATCTAAGGGTACCAACAAAGGTGCTGCTAAGGTTTTACCTTTATACAGTTTCAGGGTAAGTGAGTAGGATTACATTACTTTTCAAATGGAGTGCATATCTTTGTTTTGGCATTCATTTGACTATTAATATCTTCTCAGAATTAAAGTTGGCATTGCAAGATTTGGTTCTCAAGTCTTTTGCTGTATCCTTTGAAAATGTATGTATGTTGACTATTGCTCTTGTTTTATTTTTTTTTTAACTTTCGTATCAGAAGAAGTTAATGAGATAAAACACTTACAAAATGCAATTACTTATGGTATGCAATCACAAACAAGCAAACAATTCTGCATCATTTTACTGTTTATTGCCATATAATATACATCTAGTGCTTCAGCAAACAAACTGCCTTCAAAAATTAAATAACACTTTATTATTAAAAACTGAACTTGAATAAGCATTTCAGAGGAATGTTAATGTTAATCCAATTGCATAACAAGGTATTGTACTTTAAAATGAACATAGCCGCCAGCTGCTCTCAAAATATTTTATCCTGTTTCCTTGTCTATCCTGGAAAGAGTTTCAAAATACACATTACCATATATGCAAAAGTATCAGTTCTCCTGGAATGTACAGCATAAAAACATTTAGATGCTACATTATTAATATTTGTTTTATTACCACCTGGTGGTGTGGACCTTGGCTCTAGATGATTGTGACTATTAAAGTGACACCTCAACCCCATATGCAAAAACAGGAAACAAAGGAGTTATGGATGGAAATACAATATATAGTCTATCTACAAAGCAACTAGAAAAAAAAAGATGACATGTAGTGTGTATTTGCACACTCCTATTTGTTTGTATCTAAAGGTATATAATATCACTATCACATTTAAAGATGTCTTTAGGTAGGGGGAGGGCAAAATTGCTCTCATTTTTTAGTGGGCAAATAGGTCCTAGCAGGTACATCAGACAGGATGCATAACATTTTGGCTGCCACTGACAACTCATATATTCACATTTCTGTTTCCATTACAAGAAGAATTATCAGCAAATACAAGGTGCAGAGCTATTAATGAACTTCAACCTGTGTAATCACAAACTCTAATTTAAGATGTAAAAAGTAGGCAAACTACATGTTAAGCCAGTCCACATGGGCTACTTCAAATCAGTTATGGAGGAGACCTCAGCCATAAGAGCTCCTTCTCAAGGAACGAAACAACAACTGAAGGATCTCTTTCTTTTGAGATAAAACTGAAAAAAATGAGAGGATGATCACCAGTCTTTTCTGGTATTAATGGGGCTCAGATTGAAGAAACAAAAAGGACAGTGAGTCCCCAAAAAGCAAACACAGACACATTTGAACATTTAAGCTGTAGGTATATGTCTAATATTTGCTGATGCAGAGAGAAGGATGAAAATTAAATTCAGTGACTTTTGCTTCACCTTTACAAATTGCATGGTTAAATCTGACTACACTTATTAAAACTGAAAAATGCCAGAGAGTAGTGTTCTGATTTATTTCCCATACCCTTTATTAAACTATTACTGAATTATATCAAAAAGACGAATATGCTTTCACCAGCATAGATCAAAAACAAACCTTCTCAGAGGTGGGATCTTTAGAAAGAGAAAGAGCAAATTACATAGAAATCAAATAGAATTTGTAGGAAAAATACATGCAGAATAATGTTCAGGAGGAGGACTGAGGTTTAACTCATTCCCTCAAGTACAGCTCTTTTGAATGTGTACCTTTAACTCACAGTGCATGTGGCTTGATCCTTTACAAAATTAAGTTGTTACCTTACAGTTCTAACAAATACTCATTGACAGAGGTCAAATATCAATACAGTTGTGTTTGCCATCATGTATGCTTCAAGATAAAATATTCTGATACCTGGTATGTAGCATGGTTTTGAAACTATTAATGCATATGAATAAGCAATATTTGATGCCTAGAGGAGCAGTAGAAGGTAACTGCAGAAACAGCTGGAGGCACTCTCGGTTGTAATGAGTTTAGAGAAATCAGGAATTGAGCAATTTATGTAATACTAGAGTAGGTGATAACGGTTAAAAAGAAAACATATATGTATACTGTAGTAACATAACAATGAAAGATGTTACTGTGGTTTGTTTTCTTTTCTATTAATGCATGTGTACCTATGTTATTGTTTACAATGTGATATAATAAAGATGTTCAAAAAGCTACCCCTATTCTCTGCAGCTGTTATATGGAGTTGTAGGGCTCATGCAGCAGCAAGGAAGAGGACTAAGGAAAGCACCAGTACAGAGGGGGAGAGAAAAGATATGGAGAGTTTGGAGAGGGGAAATGAGAATTTGTAGAAAAATCTGTTTGATAAGGAGCTTCGTAATGTAAACAAAAATTCCCCTATGGTAGATTTTACAAATGAGCAGCATTTAGCTGTCAATGGAGAATGAAGTAAGCAAGCCTGTTGAAGTGGTACAGATAAAAGAAATGGCTTCACTAGGTCTTTCAGATGAAGTTCTGTTAAAAATAAATGAGCAGGATGATCCAAGTCACAGTTCAGCAGTGACAACGGGCAAAAAAGGAGATCAGCAACGAAAAGTAAGTAAAACTTATTTTAAAAAGAAGAGAATGCCAACTGTGAGAATAAGAACAAAAAATTACTCTGTAATAGATATTAGGTATGGGACAATTTGGTAACTGTTCTGGGTTTTAAAGCTCAAGAAATGTGGTCTTTTAAACATACTGGGACAAAGATGTTTTGTTACTTGGCATTTGAAACTGAGAGACTGATAATGAGAAATGTCTGGAACTGTGCAAAAGAAAAAAAGAAGTATATTTATCTGTGGAACAATTATTTGTTTTCTTGTAACTTAAATGTTAAAAAAAATGTTACTTTGCAGTTTAGAACTGATGAACCAGAAGAAGACAATGTTAAAAATGCATGCTCGGTTTGTGTGATTATGTTGATAATATTGTGAAAGTCAGAGATGAGAGAAACTTATGGAGTGGAGGGTGAGGTTTGGAAGCTGTTTTAAAATGTAAAAAAAAAACATGGTGAAACACTTGACAAATGTTAATTTTGTAACTGGTCATAGAGAGACATTAAGATATGCTGGACAGCCTAAATCATGTTTGCCTTGTGGAGATTTTTCTAATTTAATTGATTGTGACAAGGTACAATGTAACCAATGTGAGCTGAAATGACATACAACAAGAAAGTGTGTGCCTGAACATAAGTTGTATAAAAAGGAAGAGTTTTGGATGGATTGTGAAGAAAAATCAGTAAATGATGAAAAGAAGGGGAAAGACAAGGGAAGAAAACATGCACAAGGGCGGACAACAAAAGGCTGGGGGAGAGGGTGAAATATGTGTAAAAGAAATGGTACAAGAAAAAATATGGAGGCGAAAAATGAGGAGAGAGTGAATGCAGGATATGAGTTCAGGAGAAGGGATTGATACTAATATTTTTGAAGTTCTATCCAGTTAGAAATCTAACTCTGAGGATCAGGGATTATGTGTACATAAACACAGGAAAATATATAATTAGGGAAAGAGTTAAACCAACAAAACAAAAATTTAAAACAATTTGCCCTAAGCTAAAAAGAAGAAAAAAACAACTATTTTGGAGTACTTTCAGTAAATGTGAATGGTATCAAGAAGGATGTGGATAATGAAATGCTCTACAAAGTGTGATGTGGATTTCATTCTGTTAGAGGATGTAACATTCCTAACAAATGAAGAAAGTCTGCAAACAGAAAAATTGTGGGATGGAACTATAATATCTAACTTTTAGGAAGTGAACTTTAGTCTAGAGTGGATGTGCTGTGTAAAAAATTTGTGAAAATACAAGATGTAACATTGATAAGTATGGGGTTAACTGTTGTGGAATGTAGATGAAGAAAACATATTTATAGAATTATAGCATTATATGTATATAACAAGCAAGGAACTAGAGGATCAGTTTCATCAAATCTATGACTATGTTGTGTTTAACATGAAAATTATAACTGCAGGGACTTTACTTGTGTTTAAAGGGGAACATATAAAAAGAAAGGAAAGATGTAAAAATGCAGTAAGTGATAAAATAGGTGCGTGGAGCAAAATTCAGCGGATGTACAGAAGGTAATCATTTGGATCTGAAATGTATTATTTTGTATTATCAGAAGACTTTGGAAAAGCAGTTGTGACAGGTTTGTAGATGATTTAGCAATGTAAATGGAGGTGATGGAAGAGAGGGGGTATATTGACATGCTGGACAAGCCACGCTGCTTCGCAAGGGACGGCTTGCACCTGTCACCACTGGGCTTCCGGATATTGGCTAAGGCTCTTGCCACCCCCATAGTGCCTTTTTTAGGCAAGGCTCAAAAGATGAACCCACCTCCTTAGAAAACAAAAATGGAAAAAAATTAAGGGTAATGCTGCTCAACGCCAGAAGTCTAAATCTCAAGATGCAGGGTCTCAAAGCACTCCTCAGTATGGAGAACATCGATGTCTGCGCTGTAACCGAGACCTGGTTCAAGGCTCCTGAGAGCACCCCAGTGCTACCAGGCTTTACCTCGTATCATGCTTTTCGGCCCCAAAACCCGGGCCGAACCACAAAGGGAGGGGGAGTGTCCATATTCATCAAGGATACCCACACCTCCAGGTCAGTGGCAACTCATGAAGCATCGGAGACCATCCAGGTGCAGCTAACCATAGGCAAAACTGCTATACAACTGGTTGCATGTTACAGACCACCCTCCCATTCTCAAGAACCCCACTCAGCCTTCCTGAAGACATTGGAAGATATGAATGTCTCACCAAATAGCATCATATTGGGAGACTTCAACTACCCTAACATAGACTGGGTACACTATTCTAGCCCCAACACCCTAGCCCAAAGGTTCCTGGAATTCATAAACTCAAATGCAATGGAACAGCCAGTCACCTCTCCCACAAGGGGGGATAATATACTAGACCTGATCATCACAAACATGGGGACAAAATGCTCCACACCGGAAGTATTCCCTTTACTGGTGAGATCTGACCACAAACTAATCACCCTGGATATACATTTACCACCTCCGCCCCCAGCACAAAAGACTACAGTGAAAAACTTCTCAAAAGCTGACTTTACACTTCTCAAGACTGAGATGGTATCATTTAAGCCCACAGGGCCAATGGAAACCACATCCCACAATGCTGAATCCTACACAAATGCTTTCTACGGACATCTCCAAGAATGCATGGATCATGCAATCCCAAATAAAACCAAGACCCTCTCCACCAAAGGAAAGCGTCCTGTCTGGTGGACCCCAGCCATAAACAAATTGTATAACAAAAGAAGGAAGCTACTGCAAGACAGAGCAAAATCCCATAAAGGGAAGGCATCTCTTATCAGCACTAGTAGAAAGCTACGTTCTCTCATAAAAACATCCAAGACCAACTTTGAGAGAAAAATCGCCAAGGACACTAAAGATAACCACAAGGCATTCTTCAGTTATGTTAGAAACCTGAGCGGAAACCCTCAGATATGCTCAGAGTTAGTACACAATGACAAAAAATTTACCGAACCCACAGATATTGCCAACATTCTGGCAGACAGGTTCAGTGCAAATTTCTCCCCTCCCTCACCTTCAAAAGAAAAAAATACTCATCCCAGCTGAATGTAACCTCCCTGTCATCTCTGATGTCCAGGTGAGAACCGCCCTCAGCAAAGCAAAAAACACAGCATCTATGGGACCTGATGGTATCCCCGGCTGCGTGATACGTGAACTCCAAGAGGAGCTAAACCCGCATATAAAAATATTATTTAACCTTAGCCTTACTACAGGATATGTACCTGAACAATGGCGTACAGCAACAGTGGTCCCACTCCACAAGGGAGGCTCCACTACAGACCCTGGGAATTACCGCCCCATAAGCTTGACCAGCCTGGTTTGCAAAGCTATGGAAAGAATTATTATGGAACTCATAAACAATGACATTGGGGACCTACAGACACTTGATCCCACCCAGTTCGGCTTTGTAAAGGGCAGATCCTGCCTTTTGAACCTGGTTGATTTTTTCGAAACAGTCACTAGAGCCATTGATGAGGGCAAGGCAGTCCATACAGCCTACCTGGACTTGGCTAAAGCCTTTGACACAACAACCCACTCGGGGATCATAGATAAGCTAAACAGCTTAAATGTAAATCCATATGTCACAAGATGGGTTGCAAACTGGCTAAAGAACAGAACCCATAAAGTCAAGATTGCGGGAGCCATGTCAGACTCAAAGCCAGTCACAAGTGGTGTCCCACAGGGCTCTGTCCTGGGACCCCTCTTGTTCAGCATTTACTTCTCAGATGTGAAAGCAAACATGGGAGGGTTGTGGCTGACAAAGTTCGCAGATGATTGCAAACTAGGCACCATAGTCAATACACCAGCTGACACATACATCCTACAGAAAGGCCTCACCAAAACGGACAACTGGTGCCGGAATCATGGCCTTAAACTGAATGCCAAGAAATGTATAGTCATCCCCTTTGGGAAAAACAAAGTACCCACAAATTATCACATAGACAGTAACCCACTGAGTACTGAAAAAGTAATCAGAGACCTGGGGACCCAAGTTGATAGTGACCTCTCATTTGACACCCACGTTGCCAAAGTGGTTAGAAAGACTTTCTACCTTGCCCACCTTATCATGAAGGGGTTCACATCCAGATCAAAGGAGGTCATCATGCCCCTGTACTCCTCCCTTATCAGGCCCATGATTGTGTACAATGCCCCATTTGGTATGTACCTCACCCGGCAGTTACAACAGCTGGAGAGACCCCAGAAGTACCTCACCAAGAGGATCAAGGGTCCCCAACATATGTCATATGCTGCCAGGATAAAGAAACTCCAGCTCTATTCAGTAGCATACCGCCTGCTCAGAGGTGATCTGTGCCTGACGTACAAGGTCATGTCCAACCAGGAATTGATGGACATGCTCCACCTAAAAAAATCCAAATCCATAAGAACCACGAGAGCCAAAGATTTAAACCTCAGTACAAACATGAATAGAACATGCTGGAGGGACAGATTCATAACTCAGAGGCTTCCCATACTCTGGAACAAAATCCCAGTCCATGTTAGGCAGAGCCCCTCACTGACTCTCTTCAAGAGAAATCTTGACGAGTGGATGGGAGATCGTAGGTTTACCCCGGGGGTCACCCCTGTGTCGCTACTTGACAGAGGCACAGTAAACTAATTTTAATAAGTAAGGGGGTCTTCAATGTGTCACTACTAGACAAAGGCACAGTATTCTAAATTTATTCTATACACCTTAGTACCACTACATGGGGTGGTGAAAGCCACATCTCTAGGGCTAGGCTTGCAAATGTCCCAGGGCAGATAGCCTAGTACTAAACTATGAAACTATTAAAATAGGAAAGAGGATATAAAGAATAAATGATAGATCATGGGATGAAATTAGAGAGTGGGAAGTATTGCAGTTATGGAAGGATCATATAATCATGACAGACTTCTATACAAACTGGTCTGAATGGTGGACTGAATTTAAAAAGAAATATAAAAAGTGTTGTTTTCAGTGGTAGGATGGTGTAAGAAAGGAAGAGAAGTTGAAGTATGGGAAAGCATATAGAAATGTATTACAGAATCTAGAGAATAATACAAGAGAGTATTATGATATGGAAAGAGAAATATATAAAAGAAATCAAAACAAAATGAAAGCCTTGCTTTTCAGGCAGAGATATGATTTACAAGGTTGAAGGGAGGAAGTATTTACATATATGGGCAAAATAGTAAAGGATGATATTACCATAAAAAGGGAAAGTAGACATGTAAAAATAAAGGTAAAAAAACACAACTTCTTTTTATTCTTATACACATTTTCAACATGTTGAAGAAGGAAAATAAGAGAGAATGGCAAGTAAAACTTTTTCCAGAATGAGTTAAGAAAAAATTTGAAAAATAAATTGCTATTATTGATTTGAATGAATTACTTAGGAAAGTAAATGCTGAATCAGTATCAGGTCCAGATGGTACAGACTATAGAATGTAGAAGAAATTAATGGATCGGGAAAGAGAGTATTTTGCAAATGAACTGAATGAATAGTTGAAGGAAGGGTTTGATTATGAAGAAATATGTAGTGGAACATTAAAATTTATATGAAACAGAGATGAAAAGAAGAAATTATAAAAATGGAGACCCATTACACTACATAACACCGATGACTAATTTTCTATAAGAGTAATACAGAGTAGCAAGGCAATTGATGCAGTAGAAAATGATACTTTGTGGGATGTTAAGGAGAATTGTGGAACAGGTAGCACAATTGGGAGAGTGTGGATGTCAGCATTTCAAATTACTAGAGTGAGTGTGTTACTGAATGGGTGGCTGAGTAAAGAAATATGCATGAAGTGCTCGTGTCCCATGAGTGGAATATTGTTTGCATTGGTGATGAATACAATAGTGAGCGATGTAGCTTATAAAATGAAAGGCACTAGATATGTGAAGCAAAAGGAGGTGGTGATTCCAATAGTTTTCACATATGCAGATGGTATAGTTGTCGATATTAAGAACAAAATATGGATGAAGGAAGATTGGTTTGTCTCAAATGATGTTTAAAAGAAAAAGGGAGTGACCCTGAACAAAGATAAAAGTAAAAGAGTTTGGGTGATGTAGTGAAAATGTGGGTGTCTGTATTTTTCAATGAATGAGGTGCCATTGCTAGGAATAAAATTTGGGAAATTATAGCGTCATGAAATAGGAGAGTTTCATAAAAGAAATGGAAGTAATATGTTTTCTTCTATGTAGGGCATAAATATTAATCTTCAGGTGAAGTCAGTATTACTGAGAAAAATATATATATATATATATCAAATGTTTATATGATCCCAGAAAAATATGCAAAGGACATTGTGAAATTGGTGTTTTGTCAAATGGGTTTCAAGATTAATAATGTAAAAAGAGGTGTGCTGTATGTGAGTGAAGATAAAAGGGGAAATGGGATTATTAAATTCATGTATTTATTTGTTCTACTTCATTAAACATATAAAGTACAGTAGTAAAGTTAATAAAGGAAGAGAATGAGTATTTAATAGTGAGAATGTTTAAATATAAGTACAAAAATATGACAGATAATGAGGATAAGAAAAAGAATGCATAAATAAAGAAATTAAAATTATAAAGAAAAAATACTGACATGGAAAGAAAAATGATGATACAGAGAAAGATAGAAGTATGCAGTATAATAATGTGATGATACCAATATTATCATGTAAATCTATTGGGAAATTTACCAGAAGAAGTGATTAAAAGCCAGTAAAGCAATGGAAAAGTTGTATACCGAGATAATAGTGAATCAGGATTTCCTATAGACACTGGTAATACATAAGTTACAAGTGAAAGAGAATATACATATAAAAAGAAAGTTGAAAGAGTGCTTATTTTGTGGTGAAGAACAGACAACAGAACATTTTTTTGAAATGCAAAAGAGTAGTGCAACTCTGGATAAAGTTGTGTGAAAATTTTTTTTTGAGAATATTAGTGGCTTAAACAATATAGATATGAATTTATTTTATATATGGATATTATAAGGAAAAAAAGAATATGTGACAATGGTAGATAAGAATTTATTTTGTTTATTATGAGATATTTGGACCGAAAAAGTGAATTAAATTTTGTTTAATGGAAAATGGATTTAGCAGATATATAGTGAAAAATCAGATTATGGTTGTGGGGTGGGGGTCAAGAATAGAAGAAAAATAGTGTGGCTGTTATAAAAAAAAGTTATAAATAGTAATGTGTGCCTGTAAATATGTGCATTCTGTAAATATGTAAATATGCAAATAATGTTTTTATGTTGTGTTAAATTAAGGACCCCTACTCTTTGGAGGACAGAAAGTGAAGCACTCTTGATCTACTAGGTGGCACTGAAGGGAGTGCTACTGCAGTTCTGGGAATCCTAAAATGGGGAAAGTGCAGCAGAGCTGGAGACAGGTGCAGAAACAAACTTACTGAAGGAAAGAGAAGGAGATGAAGTAACTGTTACAGAGCTGGGAAATGGAGGACTGGAGACACAAGTGTTGATAAATTTGATGAGCTAGGCAAAGTCAAAGGAAGAGAAGTAGCTATATGGAGTGACATAATGAAGAGAGTTTTACAGGAAAAAGAAACTGAGAGATTGCAAACAAAAACAACTGCTGGTGAAGGGGAAAACAATGAAAATAGTCTTGGCTAGTGGATTAGCCAGCTTTCAGGGTCTACCTCTGCAACATTGTTTTTTGTTACAAGAAAGAAGTTATGCAGATGCAACAAGGTAAGGAAGAAATGAAGAAGGAACTGAGAATAGATAAGCAGTTGCAGTTTCTCAACAGCCAAAGAGGAGACAACCAGACATAAGAATAAAAAGTAAAAGTGATGTTAGTTTGAACAGATATAAACAAAAATTATGGCTGAGACAGAAAAAAGAAATGAAGTAGCACCATGAAAAGACTATTTCGGAGTGATGGAATATAACTAAAAGATAAAATATATGTGAAATTTAGGACTTCACATATGGATGAGTATGAGTTAAAAGCTGTTTTTCTTTTGTTATATAATAAAGTATATGAAAGCAAATATATATGCATATATATGTGTACCCACTTCAACTAGAAACCCTCACTCTGTACTCAAAAAAAAAATCACTTAAAAGTGATTTATTCAGTTTCTGATGAATTTGTCATCCGTTAAAAATAGTCTGGCTAATGCAAATGACTAAAGCAGACTGGTTTTGCCCACTGGCATCATTAGTGCATATATACATATATATGAGTTTGTATTACTTCACTGAGTCTTCAGAAACTCGAAATTCATATGGTCGAGACCATATGATCAAGTTTCAGAAAACTCAAAGTAAAAAAAAAAATCTATGTGTACTCTCCACTCTCACTGCAAATTATGTCTACCAACTCTGAGATTACAGTACTGTAGAGAAAAGTGTAAATTCCCCTTTGAAGCATTTTTATGTAGATCAAAGTACAATAGAAATAGGGGAATTTACCCTTTTACCCCACTGCTGTGTGATCTCAGAGTTGGTTTATAATTTGCAGGGGTAAAATGTAGATTTTTTTTTTATTTTGAGTTTTTGTAAACTCAATCATATTGTCTTAACCATATCGATTTTGACTTTCCAAAAACTTGATGAAGTAAAATTGTAAACTGGACCATATAAAACCAGATTAGGTGGGAGGCTCACCCCTGACACCCCCCCAACTATATATATGCTAACTCCAGAATTGCACTACAATGGGGAAAAGGGCATACACCTTTCACTTACCTTCCAGTAGTCTACATGCTGCCACTACTATGCCATTTTTCCCACTGTAGTGTGATCCTGGAGTTAGAATATATAGTTAAGGAGGCAGCATTGGGGGGGTGTAGTCCCCCACCTAGTCTGGTTTTATATGGTCCAGTTTAAAATTTAGCATGTTGAAATTAAGTATTATGGGTTTCAGTCTTATGGGTTTTAGTCAAGTGACTTTTCAGTCTTTTGAAATTTCAGTCTTATGGTCTCAGTCAAATGAGTTTCACTCAAATGAGGTTTCTATCATATGATAAGGATCCATGTATATATATATATATATATATATACACACACACACCACACACGCACGTATACATATAAATATAATGATATAATGAAAGAAAGGTATGGACGTGTGGGTAACAGTGGATGTTAAGGATGGGAAAATTCAACATATTTCATATATAATCATTGTGAATTATAAGAAAGGATGTGTAAGGTACTAGGTTCAACCTAAAGCATGTTGTTTGTGTGGGGATGAAAATCATTTAGTACAAGACTGTAATAAATGAAGACATATTCAACATACAGCAAACAACAAGCCTTTTGTAGAAAATGTAAAGAATTTGGACACTTCTGATTTGACTGTCCCATATTAAAAGAAGAAACCTCATAAGAAAGGCAAATGCAGAAAATATTATTACAGAAGATGTTGAAAAGAGAAAGTGGTATGAGGAAGGAAATACTAAAGGAAGCTTTAATAATTAAGTGGTACTTAGAGAATAAATATTTTAGAGTGAGGTTATTAATACACATAAAGAGAACAGATTTGCAATTTTATAAAGTGAAGAGGAAGAAGAGGGAGAAATAAGGACACTAGAAGAACACAATATTATGAAAAATAAATTGGTGGAAGTCTCACAAGAAGGAAAAGAAAAGAAAATATTGAAGTAAAACACTTACGAAAAAGGAGAAGGATGACATGGGAATTTTAGCATTAAATATCAGTAGCATTAGAAGTGATATAAGAGCTTTGGTGGTGGTAGAATGATGTAAAAAATAAAAATGCATGTTTTTGCTTGCTAGATACCAGATGTAACAAAGAAGAAAAAGGAAAAGATATAGGCTGTGTGGTGAAGGGGAGGGGGGTAAATTGTTTGGTCTGTAGGAAATAAGACATGATCTGGAATAGGAATTCTTATGAAAAATGACAACATAAGAATTCTAGATGTAACAATAGGCTCCATCTTAGATTGGAGTTTAGTCTCAGACCCCTCCAAATACATAGCTTCAGGCACCATGCCCAATTCTATTAGCAACCATCTTCCAGCCTATGCTATCCATGCTTATTCTTCCATCACTAAAGTCTATAATTATAAACCTGTCCAAAACCTTTCAAACTTCGACCCCCTCATATTTAATAGCATCCTGGCAAGCCTTAATTGGAATTGTCTCAAAACTCTCCCATTAGATGACGCTTTACTTTACTTCAATAACACCTTTCTAAATATACTGTATAGTCTAGCTCCCACCAGAACCAAAAGAATCAAAAGCAACAATGCCCCATGGTTAACAAAACCTACTAAACAAATTATGACATCTAGAGATAAAGCGTGGAAATCTGGCTTAAATCTAAAAATCCACCCAACCTCATTCATTATAAACAGCTCTGAAACAAAGCTAAAAAACTCATCTCTAAAGACAAACAGCAGTACTTCTACAACCAGCAAACAAATAGAAAAAATAACCCCAAAACATTTTGGTCTTCCATCAATAATCTTTTAAACCTTGGCACCAAAACCAATCCCTGCCCACACTCTGACATGCCTCCTGAACAAATATCCAACATCTTTAACTCCTACTTTATTGACACCATTGCCAGTATTACTACATTTTCCTTACATCTCCCTCATAATTCAATTCCTACAAGTGCCTCTTCTCATTCTCCCCCACAACATTCTATTCCTAAGAACTCTCATATTACCCTTCATACCATGGATCATGCAATCCCAAGCATTAACACCCTATCACCTAACTGCTCTCAACAGTCCTGCTACCCAGAATTTAACCTCTTTCCCATCCCCACCACATTTATCAAAAAACTCATTTTTAAATTAAAACACTGCTCTAATTCAGCCTATAAAATTCCAGCACAATTTCTTAAAATCACCGATGATGCAGTGGCCTACCACATTAGCATTCTAATTAACAGATCAATCCAAGAATCCTATGTCCCGAGTCTTTGGAAAAAAGCTATCATTCTTCCTCTATATAAAGGGGAACCCTCAACTGATATCTCTAACTTCTGACTGATTGCTATACTTTCCTCCAACTCAAAAATCCTTGAAAAATTGTGTCCAAAAACAACTTTCAGGCTATCTCCTAAAAAGCAAAATCCTCTCCCCAACACAACATTGATTCTGCCCAGGTCACAGTACATCCAGTGCACTAATTTCCTTCTTAGACACAGTTAACAAAGCTAGGGACACAAGACGCATTGTGTCCACTCTTTTCTTAGATGTATCAAAAGCATTTGATACCATCTTTCACTTTATCCTCCGCTGTCAGCTCTCAGTTATAGGCTTTCTTCCCCCAATCACTTACTTGGTTCAAAGCTATCTCTCCAACAGACAGTATGATGTTAAATGGCAACATTCCATTTCCCCCTACCTTCACAACCCTACTGGTATCCCCAAGGCTTAATTTTACGCCCTCTATTTAATGTCTTTATTAACAATCTGCACCTAATCTATCCTGCATGGCTCCCTAGTCCAGTATGCAGATAACTCCACCATAGCCTGCTTTGACCCAATACAAAAATACTTCAGCAAAATACTCAGGCAGCTTTTTCCACTGTGGAAACATGGCTTCACAATATTCACATTTCTTTAAATCCAAAAAAAAAAAACTTATGATTTTCACACCCAAGAGACAATCCCCTATAAACAAAGCTGACATTAACATATTCACTCTCAACTCTACAAAAAATTGAACTAGTAACCCACACTAAATTGTCAGGAGTAATGATCAATGAACCTTAAGTTTTATTTGTGTATTCAAAACAATATTATTAAGACCCACAAAAAGTGTTGCTCTATAGACACAATAAGTTCCTCTCCATCCATACTAAAAAAGTGCTAGCACTGTCATACCTATTACCCTCTCTAACCTATGGTGCACCTTTACTAACCAACTTACAGTCCCCCTTGCAATCAAAATTAGAAATATGCTATAATAAGATAGCTAAATTCACTACAAATAGTTGCCATTCTACTCACTACTGTATCGCCGTAAAAAAATTACAATGGCTTGAACTCCCCCACTACCTATTACTCCTCCATCTTGCAACTGCTCATAAACTTATTTATAAACCACAAGACTGCCCTGCACTTAACTCTCTACTCATCCTTTATTACCCCACTAGGCCTCTGTGATTTGAACAACAACAGCTTCTTTAAGTTCATAAGCCTAAACCTAAACTTCTCAAGTTTTAAATAAATTCTGGTGGATTTACTGGCTGGTCGTTTTTTTTTTTCCTTTTCTTGTTGGTGGTTCATAAACCTAAACCACCTGCAGGCCTGTTATTATACTCATGGAGCATTGCCAAAACATGGAATATTCTGCCTACCTAACCCCTGCAACTTTAAAACTGCTCTGCAAAATCAGTTCCTCTCCAACTGGATTTGTACCTGCTCAACTCCTTCCTCTGCCATTACATAATACTCCTACTGTACCTAATCTGTCCAGCTCTAGTCCCTATGAAAATATGTCATTCTCTTGCTGAATCCTATTGAACACTAACCACTTAATTTCTCCTCTCATCTCGTCATTATCTACTAATCACCTTCTCCCCCACCTTCCCCCTATCCAGATTGGATTCTACCTCTACATTTATATATACTTTATAACTTTCTCACTATCAGCAACTCCTGAACCGTATGCTTACTCTAGAGCTCACAATCGGTAAAATGCTTAACCACGAGGCCTGGCTGGCATTTGTTAAATGATCTGATGGATTGTACTTTGACTTTGATTAACACTGTTGATAATATAATATTACTTTAATCTACACTGTATAATTTTCATGCAATTTATATTTTATTCTGCATTATTTTTTCTTATTGTATAATTATCATTCTGTCTATTCATAGTAAAATGGTTTTCTCTGTCATTTTAAACCTGGAGCATTTCTCCCCAGGGCTCTACCGAAAATGGGCTTTCACTGGCCTAGTGGACTTTCCCAGTAATCAAATGCCAATAAATAAATAAAGAAAGAAAGAAAGAAAGAAATAGTTGTACCAGGAAGGATAGTGATATGTAATATGAGAATGAGACAAAAATGTATAAAATTAATAGTGATTTCTGCATATACTAATATGGAGAGAAAATAGTTGTCTGAAGAACTCAAAAAAATTGTGTTGGTAAGAATGCCAACAGTGATGATTGCAAATTTAAACAGTCAACTGAGGGGGGAAAGGGGAAAGACAACAAAGGGTATTAAGATGTTAAGGGATTTAATAAAAGGAAAGAATATAGAATGGGCTTATAAAAGGGGATTTTTTATGAATGAAATTGGTTATATATTTTTTCTAAAGGCATGAAAGAAAACAAAGGGTGACAAAATGCAGAGTTTAAAGATCATAAAGCTGTATGAACTAGAATAGGAAGAGACATTAAAATAATAAAGGAGAGGGAGTGGATAGAGAGGTTAACTGCAGAGTTTAAAAGTGAAGAAATAATAAGAGGGAAAGAAATATTATGGAAAGATCATATGACAATGAGATCATTTTATAAAAATTTGGTAGAAAAAACAGAAGTATAAAAATATTTTATAAGTGGAAAAAAGAATAAAAAAGAAAAGATGAAATATAGAGAAATGCTATGGACATACAAAAGAAATAATAAAAGAAAGTGACAAAATAAAGGAAAAGGAACAGAGAAAAGTAAAATGTTACATGGGGATTTTTTTTCAGAAAGGAAAGAAATAGAAGGTTTTCCCTTATTTAGGAAAATAAGTAAAAATGAGAGAAGGAAGGACGGATGCTATCTTGCATGGCAAGGGAAATATAGACGACAGGCAAGGCAATATTATGGAGGTGGGAGAACGTTTTGTAGAGGAAACGTATGAAAAAGAGGAAATTGGCAAGAAGAACAGAAAGTGAAAAAATATCTGAAAAAGTATTTTTTTAACAAAATGATGTAACAATAGAAGAATATTGAAGGTGATAAAAGGCAGTAAGAATGAATCAACACCATAATTAGATGGTATAAGTTATAAGTATTATATGGAAGTGAATAGACAAAAGATATTTTAATATAAAATGAATGGGTGAAGGAAGGTCCAATGGAAGAAGACATGAAAATAATACAAAAAAGGATGGAGAAGGGGTTTATGGAATAAAAGGAAGACTGGTGAAAAAAATGTTAATTATAGTGAAATAAGTGGTAGAGATGATACCAAACAAATTAAAGAATTTAGACTGATATGATATGACATAGCTAAAGCATTTGATGAAGTAAGCCATGAAGTATCATTGCAGATTTTAGAGGCATATCACACAAAGAAAAAAATATTAATGTAATAAAGAAATGTTATGTAAATTCATGGGTGCAAGTTATGATAAATGGATGGATGGATGGGAAAATAAGTACCAAGAGATGAATAAAATGGGGTGCCCAATGAGTATATGCTTATTTGTATTAGTAATAAATATGGTATTACACACATGCCTGTATGAAATGAGGGAAGCAAGATGTGAAATGGAAGGAAATGTTGCATTATCAATATGTATGACATATGCCAATGATTTAGTTCTAATAGTAAAAAACATGGGGTGGATAAGTGAAGCTGTAATAAAAAGCTTCCCTGCAGTTAAGTTAAGCAAATGAAATGTAAGGAATTTGAGCAGATAAAAAAAATAAATGGAATATATTACACAATAAAGTAAGTAAAGATCATGGGAGTAACAACTGGTGTGTATGAAAGTGCAATAAGTCAATGAAGAAGGTGCTGGAACAATTAAAAAAAATGCTAGCTAATAGACCTCAGCCAGTACAGAGAAAAGTGCTTAGACCCTGTTTAACCTTTCATGGTCTGCATGTTTTTGAAATTGCAGAGATTGACAGGGTGGAAAGAGACACACTACAGGAACTCTGCAACCTCTGTTGTCCTTAACTGAGAACAAGAGCAAAACAAAGGGAACCAATATTTGTGGAGACTAAGGTATGTGTATCACTTAGAATATTAGCTATAGGAACCTTCCAGGGCCAACAGGGGATATACTTGTGGCATCACAGGCATCAACAGCCAAGATCCTACATCAATTCCTGAATGCTATGCTAAAATATGCAGTGATTGCATACAATTTCCCCTTACACCCCATGGCAGAGATACACTATGTAGGATTTCTAAACTGTAGCACACTTCCTTGAAGTCCTAGGTGCCATAGACAGCACACACATTGAAATCAAAGGCACCACTCAGGGATCAGGGAATGGTGTACATAAACATAAAGAACTTCCATTCCATTAACTTCCAGGTCATGTGTAATGGTAAGGGAATCATCCTGAATGTATGTGCTCGCAATTCAGGCAATTACCACAATTCACATATCTGGCAAAGCTCTCAACTCTATCAGATGTTTTCTAGGGGGGATATACCACAGGGTCATTTACTGGGGGATGCAGGTTATGGACTCAAACTATGGCTGATGACGCCCATCAGAAATACACACACACCAACTGAAGAATACTATAATGAGGCACACGCTAAACAAAAAATGTCATAAAGCATGTATTTCAGGTACTGTAGTCAAGGTTCCAGTGCCTAGATACATCTGGGAGGGCCCTGCGGCACAGTCCCCATACTTATTCTAAAATTGTTGCTGTCTGTGCCATCCTTCACAATATTATCCTGAGAAAACGGCTTCAGCAGGAACACCAAGGGGAAGGGGCACACATCCCACCACCACTGCCAAACTCACCTCAGCTACATACAGGTGAGGAGTCAGAGGGGACCCACCAGCCACTGTGGGTGTAGGCAGACATAGGCATGCACAATATGCCCTTGTCCTGGCCAAGATGCAATGGATAGTACACACGCTCACCTCCTAAGGGTGTAAAAACTTCTTCTTATGCACATAAATACAGTAACATCAATGTCAGGCAATGCACATAACCTTTGATTACCCATGTAATGGCTGTGTACTACTAGCATCACACAAACCTAGCCAATAATTAAAACTGTTGTAACTGCTAAACCTCCAAGGTAAGTGCTGAACCTGGAAAAGGAAAGAAATGGCCGAGTTGACAAATGACTGGCATATCCTTATATACTGTTACTTGATAATGTAACTAAGTAGAAGGTGGATGATTTATACAGCAATGACATCAATATATGACAGCACTGACTTACCTCACTAGATGTATGCTCTTTATCAAGTAATAGGTCTCATGCATCAAAGATTCAAACATTAAAAAATGCTGTAGGAAAGCAGCATAATTTTCAAAAGACCATCACATACACATATATACTAAACATTCAGTCAGCTATTCACCCTGGGCATCAGAAAAAAGACTTATGTATCCCTAAATCCAAAGGATAGAAAATCAGGAATATGGCACAGTTATCATCATTTATACGAGGTGTCATGTGGAGAGGGGGTAGGAGGCCTATGCTGACAGAAAAGTCAGTGAGCGCTTGTGAATAAGAAAGACAAACAAGCAAAAGTAGGAAATAACCCGTGAAACATTGACTGACCTATGTAACTGTAGTCTGTGTGTGTCTGTATGAGTATTCAAGGTGAAACATGTGCATGTGTGTGTGTGTGTGTGTGTGTGTGTGTGTGTGTGTGTGTGTGTGTGTGTGTGTGTGTGTGTGTGTGTCTCTGCAAGAACACAACCAAGCTCTGTGGTATAGCTGCATCCAGGTATGTCAGACATGTGTGAACCATGCATAGTAGAGGTGAAGTTCATCGTCATTGTCCCTGACCACAAGTACTGGCTCTGCCAAGAGTTGCATTGGCACGTCCATGCCCAAGGTTAGATGAGCTGCTGCTACCTGAATGCGACTGATGTCTGCTTGATGATCTCTCCTCTCGAGAATGGCCAGGCTCATGACTCCATGACCTACCATGTCTGGGTGTGGACACATCAGTCACTGATGAAGCAGTGGAAGTTGTTCCAGTACAGGAGCATGATCAGGCATGGCCATGTTGGCTCACATCAGACAATGATGCTGACCTTCATCCATAGAGATGCCATCCCCCTCCCAGCAGATGTTCCATCACAGACACTACCAGTTCCATTGTGCCATTCATCCAGTCCATTTAATCAGCAACATGGCTGTGGCTGTCATGCATGTCAGCCTGTGCCACATCTACAACCCTAAGTATGTCCTCAGAGACCCCATTGGAATGGGCTTGTGCCTCCATGACAGCCCTAAACATACATCAACAGGCATGTAAAGGTACACCATGATCAGGTGGAGGGTGGACAGCAGGCCTCCTACAAACATCCCTAACAACACCCCTGTGTGGCGCCTCACCCACACATTGGCTATGGCCAGAGTCAGCCAGTACTGAAGCTGCACAAACCACACTACCCTGATCAAGTATGTCACCATCCACCTGTCCAATATCTGAAGGCTTACTGGAACAGGTATGCATAGGCCTACTGGCTGTGTCTGATGGAAATACAATGGACAGCCAAATGTCACCCTCAATGTCAAATTCAACTTCTGCATCCCCAGACTGTGCCTCTGTTGTCCACCATCATTATTGTCATAGTCTGCCATCAGGTGGCAAGTGTTCTACACATCCACTGTCAGGATCACCTGTGTTAATAAGCAACAAATACAGGAAATAAATTAATACCTACACTGCAGTTTAATATATGCTAACAAACTAACACTGTTGCCACTATCACAGACAGTACAGCAACACACACACATGCACACACACACACAAACACACACATATATGCACACACGCACATGCACACACACACACACACACACACACACACACACACACACACACACACACACACACACACACACACACACAACACCCAATTCACACAAATGGACAAATGCATATTTCTGACAAATGGTCATCAGTAATCAAATAAAATGTTTGGCTTACCATGTGCAGATGACTCCACATTTACATGAGAGAATAGTCCTGGAAGAAGTTAAGCAAAAGATAAGGACACAGTCACCACAATTCCAATAACACTGGGGGACAGAACATTTGCCTATATGTCCATTAACAATACGTTTAACTGAAACTTGGCTGATACATCTAGCCAAAGTCCATGTGTAATGAACAAAATTGTGTTGTAAACTGTATCAATTTATCAATAGATTCAACCAAAAATAAATAAATAAATGAATGAATAAATAAATAAATAAATTAATTAATTAATTAATAACACAACATGAACTATTACTTTCAATATTTTACTATGCAAGGAAATGTTATAAACTGATGCATGTAAGCTTGCTTGGAAGGTCCTCATGCCACATACTTGTCCTTCCAGAAACATCAGCACCAACATCAACAGCATACTGTGCAGTTTTGACGGAGCTCTCTGGATTTCTAAAAATGGACATAAACTGTTCATTTGGTGTTATTGGTGGCTCTGTAGCAGCCTCCCATAGGCAGCTCTTCATGGGTAACTGCAGCTGCTCTTCTCTGGCAGATGATGCACCTAATCATAAGTTTCTGCTGCTCCCCATGGCATTTACATCGCTAATTATCTGGTTGCAAGTCTGCATTCTATCAGACATATCCTCACATCCTCTCTCAAACACAAAGGCCCCATGCATCCTAAATGCTTGCACAATTATGTCATTTTCCAAGTCACTGAAAGAGGAGTTACATGGATTGGTACTCTTGGGTGCCATATTCCCAGTGACATGAAACAGAGAAGGATACAACACATAAATACCACATAATTAAATTCCTGCTTAAATACATGCACATATTTGCATTGTTAACCATTGGACACTCACACAGTTCAGGTATTAAAAGTTAAGGTTATGTGGTTGTACCATATCATTCTTACACACAAGCCAATATTTGATGCAAAACAAGGAATAGCAATGGAGTAATGCATTGTTTACCACATAAAGAACTGGAAGACTACACAATTTCAAGAGCAAACCTCTTGAAACACAACTTTTGTTGAGGCAACATACAAATAGTATTTGGCTCCTCCACCCTGAAAAAACATGCAAATGACAGTTGCACCAAGCAAGGAATAACGCATTAGTCAATTAATATAAATGCTTTCAAAAAAAATGTCTCACAAAATGTATATACATTTACAACAGAAAAGTTAATTTTATGCTCTTGCCAGTCACCTCCCTTTGATCCCAGCACACCCCTAGAGGTGTCTATGGCCATCTCATAAGCCTAACACCCCTGTGTCATTGACAACATAGGACATTACATTTCACTAACATAACATAGAAGAGTGTAACAAACCAACTGTAACAATAACACTTGTAATGAAAGTTAATAAGGCTGTCTATCTTTGAAAGCAAAATGTCTGAAAAAAATGCCTATGCCAACAGTGAACTTGTAAGAAGTGTATACAGATAAAAGTTCCATGTTCTAATACAGATATATATATATATATATATATATATATATATATATATATATATATATATATATATATATATATATATATATATATATATATATATATATATATATAGCGAGAGAGAGAGAGAGAAAATATTTTCCTTGTAACATTAGAATAAATCTAGTATGTACTTAAAAAATACAATCATATTTCAGCAAGATCTGAAGGCTTCTGTGGAGATAAATCCAAATTAGTAGCTATCTTCTTCAGTGTTCTCCACATACACAACTCTCCTTGCCTTCAAGATCTCTGGCTACACAATTACCTTTTTATAGTGTAGATGCAGGCCTTTGAGCATGGTAAAGATGCAAATGAGGGGTGAACTCATTAGAATTATTGAATGCCAAACGTTTGACTTTGTCTAGCAGGTGCACACATAGTATAGGCAATATCTCAGTATTAGTTGCTAAGGGATTGCAACCAGAGCTCTCAACCTTTAATGCAAAAAATATGGACATAGCCTAAAATAGTCAGTGGGCAAAGGCCTCAAAATAGGGACAGCTTTTAAATATTGCTTTTATAAGCTTAGAAAGCTGCAGTAGCAGCTGGTGGCTTCAAATTAAAAGGGGGCTACAGGAGACAGATGAATGGGTGGAGCCAATGGAAAAGGGTGTGGCCAGCTAGAAAGTGGGGGAGCTATGCTAAAAAGCAAAAACTTGGACTTTAATGAAATACACTGCCCTGGGTGCCATACCACCATTATGAGAGTCCAGTCAAGACAAACGTGTAGAAGAAAAAAAACATTTCAATGCATTGGCTACATGACAACTTACTTAATATCTAGATGGAAACAAAAAGGTTGTGAGGCATGAAAAAAGGAATTACTTTTTAAATGCATTACTGGAATGCCAGTCAAAATCAAGTATTAAAAAACAAGCAGCGCTCAACTCATACCACTTCCCATTGCACTGCAGTTCTAATTATAATTTATATTCAGCTTTATAAAAGTACCAAGTAACATGCTGAAAGTAGCAGTCTCTGTGATACCCCTACTTGTAAAAATGTTACTTATCCAAAAAATGCCTGCTGCCTGACAACTATCTGCTTTTTTCATGGGGAAAAAATAATCAAAGTAAAAAATGAAAAGCAAACAAGAAACAAGCTCAAGATAAATTTCTTAAAGGGTTACTGCACAGGTTATGGACCACACATGATAGATTGGCATTCTGTTTAGTTTACAGGTAAAGCCTAGAAAGATGACAGCAAGTCTCCAACAAATGTAATGAGCTTCTGAAAGTACTGTATTCCTGTCCTCTATTACAAATACTGTCATATGCATTTCAGTACCTAAGGCTTATACGCAATCTAGTTATGTAAATATTCTCTGCATGCCAACAACAAAAAAGCTTTCAATGTTGGTAAATCTTTAACAGTATGCTTATTACAGCTTACTTGCATCTTACAGTCTCAGACAAGCTTACCTGATGGTCATTAAAGCATTGCTACTTAAACACAGAGCAACAGGCACTGCAACAACATGTATTTAATGAATAAGAAGAAGCATAAATCAACAGTATAAAAATATGACAGAAAAACTGAACATTCTGGAAAGTTAAGGATGGATGAAACGCCACTGTAGTACCTGTGCCTTGCTTGGATGGGAGGATATTCTGCACACTTACACTGCATAACTGCTCCTTGTCTTGCTTGGATACATTCAGGGTCACTACGTGGTGGAGTGGGGTGCAACAAGTATGTCACAATTTGAAATGTCTCTGGATGATGGTGATGACCCTGACACATTTGTCATACCTCTCAACCTCAGAGCAAGAAATCTGGACTAAGCCATAAATAGAAGTGGGACAAAGGCTCAAAAATAAGGAAAATTTTTAAATATTTCTCCTATAAACATAAAAAGATAATAGAATTGTAGGTCTTGAATTAGTATGACTTTTCTGAAGGGTATGAAGTCTGAAACTCAAATGTCTGACATTATTTTCTAACTTCAATCTTTAATAATTTGCCACTAATTTGAAGAAAACCACAATTTTATGAAAAAATGGACCAAAAATGTGATGCAAAAATATAAAATAGCCTCACAATACAGCTGGGAACTTGCCAAAGAAGGGACACTTTTTTTGATATTAGTACTGTTAATTTGAGCAGCTGACAAAATAAGAGAATCTACATGCATTTTTGAAATTAAAAGTAATCTATTACTCTGCTCATTACAATTATTTATTAATTGTAAACCCTCCATGTTTTCTTCCAAATTTGCCATTTTGTTTAGGGATTATTAGGGGGAAAGCAACATTTTGAGCCAAAATTGAGGACAGTTGCGAGATTTGGATATACTTAATTCTATAAAGCGATTTATTTGCTCGTACCCCTCAACCTCTTAATACAGGAAATCTGGACAAGGCCAAATATATTGGGGGGACATAGCAGTAATACTAAAAATTACTCTTGTATAAACTTAAACAGTTGACAGAATAACAGGTCTTGCTTTAGCATGCATTTTTCTGAAGGGTATGAAGTCGGAAACTCAATTCCTGTCATTATTTAGTGACTTCACTCCTAAATGATTTGTCAGAAAAACACAGATGTTACGAGGAACAAACCAAACATAAGAAGCAAAAATCTATTAATTCTGCAAAAATCTGGACAGTTGAGAGATATAGTTCAGCTGGGGCTGAGTTTGCCGCCCTTCCCCCCTCACAAAATCATGGTCGAATGGGGCTTCCTACCTGCAACTATTCCAATGTTCCATTACTTGGCTATTTCGCCCCATTTACCATAAACACTGTAATGTGCATACTGCTTTACTTCTGCGATGATTTGGATTTCATTTAAAAGTTTTATTTGACATTTTACAGCACAAACACTAATAGATATCTGCTAAACAAAGCAATGCAGTTTCACAATGAAAATATATCTGGCATTAAAACTTCTCTGTCCTTGAAACTCACATTCATTGAAACAACATCAAAACCCACATTCAAAGAAAATCCATCTGGCAAGTGACAGATAAAGATTAACTTTGGGCTGTTTTCAAATCATAGGCCCCTTGCACATGAAACATACATGTGTTCTTTGATACACTTTCCTGATTGTATTAAATTATATTCCTTGTATAATACAGTACAGTTGTGAGAGGGCATTTTAAATGTATTGCTTTGAACATTTTTCCAGTAAACAATGAAACAAAATGCATGCACCAATAATGAAAAAACTGCCCAATTCAGAACATTTCCATCAGAAAAGTCTACTCAAACTTCTACAATACACCAGTATCAGTAAATATGCACAATCTCTGCAGAAGTAAAAGTCATCTAAATAATTTCACATTAAAGAGATATGTAACTAATGAAGAGGTTGCTGCTAGCACACAACTTTATATTGCATTGTTTCATCTGCAAATAAAGTGGCTGTTGCTTTTGAGGAATAAATTGCCTATGTTACATTAAAAAAGATAAGCTAGTAATATTGCAATAGGGAATGGATGGTAAACTGACAACAGGTTCATGGTTACTAAGTATCTCTGCCAAAGAAGACATTCTCAGGATAGCAACATCCACCCCATTTAAAAGTACAACACAGTACAGTAATGTATCTATATACTGTGGGAGTAGATCCCATGGCCTTCTGCATCAAAAACAAGTACACTACCTGGTGTGCTATTAACAATGCTAGCAGACACAGCATAAGCAGCACTAAATGCCTCTTCAAGCTCTCAGCTCCTTATAAAATGCACTCAACACTCAACTGTATCTCTCAACTTTGAAGCACAAGAAATCTGGAAAAAGCCAAAATGTATTGGGGGGGGAGCCCCAAAACTATGGACACATTTTAAACATTGATTGTATAACCTTGGAAAGTTGCTAGAGTAAAATGCTGTGTTACCACCATGCATTTCACTACCATGTCTTGAATGCAGGATGCTGTGTACTACAGTCAGAGCAGTATACCACTATGCCAAATCAGCTGTTTCTTGAAAGACAGGTAGACTGAAACTTAAATTGATATCATTTAATGAATTCATTTCTCACTATAGCTCTCAACTTCTTAGCACAAAACACCTAGACAAAGCCAATAATGGGGGAATACAGTCTGAAACATATTCAGTGAATTCAGTTCTCACCATAGCTCTCAACCTTTTAGCACAAACAACCTGGGCAAGGCCAATAATGGGGGAAATACAGCCCCAAACAATAGGGGCACATTTTAAATAATGATCTTATAAACAGAAAATTGCTAGAATAAAAAGGTTTTGTGTTACCTTGTACTTTCTGAAGAATATGAAGTCTGAAATTCAAATGCCTGTCATTATTTGGTGAATTCAAAATCCAGAAAAAACACAGATTTTATGAGGAACAGAACAAAAATATGAGGCAAAAATTTTATAAGTGGTGGTGGGTAGGGAATTCAAGCTCTTGCTGTCTATTCCCAAGGTACAGGGTTTGAGTCTAGCCACCAGGTATATTTCCTGACTTCTTTCTAGCTACTAGGACATTTTATAGAGACACACACACAGACATAACACTCATGGGTTCTGGGAATGCCAATCACCCATGCGCAGAAGTCCGGGATTCATGTTTGTTTTTTTAGTTCATTTTTTTCTTTTTTTCTTTTAATTCTTTCATTTTATTTTTATTTTTTGGAGGGGGGGGGTTGCAGTCCTGCAGTACAATAGCATGAACCCCCACTGGAAAGCTGTTCGAATAATAGGGTTAGTGTTTGCATACATTTTCTGAAGGATATGAAGTCTGAAACTCAAATATATTTACTTTGTTCATTATTTAGTGACATCAGTCTTCTGTGATTTTCCAGAAAACTACATATTTTATGACAAACAGACCGAATATTTGAGGCAAAAATCTGGACATTCTACAAACATCTGTACAGTTGAGAGGTATGGATGCATTGTGAATGATTACTGGTAGGGAGAAGGAAAACACAGTACAATTCATGCTCCATTAACTGCAGTGGGTATGTCACCCAGGACTGACTTACAAAGTGTAGAATTGATTGTAGCAAGCTTTTAAATGGAAGTGAGCAGCACATTTCTTGCTTTTTGTTCACTAACAGCCAAACTCTCTTGCCTTTGTTGAAAGCTGTATATTACTGTCATGTAGTATTCCCATAAATTTTAAGGACAATTATACAAAATGCCCTACACACTGCATGTCTGAGAGGACAGCTCAGATAATAGAAGAATGAACACAATATAAAGAGAAGACAAAGCTTCTTTGGTGTAAACTATACTCATAAATGGTTGTGTGATCAATCATTGTACTAACTGTGTAAATACCACATGTACATACAACTGAAAGTTTACAACTGTTATATGTCTTGTTAATATTGTGTTGGAAATGTGACTTGCTTGTGTGCACAATGATTTGCATTCCTTCGGCAAAGCTATTTCTGTGATGAGTGCAGATAAGACACCCTTAATGTCTTTTGTAGGTTCATTAGTCTGGTAGTTCAAATCAAGAGTTATGTAAAAAGCTGTAATGTGTCTTAAAATGCATTTTGCTATTTTTCAAATTCTTTTTATATAATATTAATATTTGTGTGGAGCACAGCTTAGCACAAAGATGGTGAAATGGATAAATAAATCAAATTTAATATTACTTGTATGATAAAGACTGCATAAATTACAGCTATGAATCAAGTGTGTGTAGCACATTTAATAAACACAATGAAGAGAATAGTGTATTTGGATCATGGTTCAAGTCCCACATTTACCCTTTAATGACGAAAACTAATAAACACTTGATACAAGAATAATGCATGCTGAGCTTTGCCTGTCACTTATCTTTGCTCAGACATGTTTGAATGGCCCAGACAACTTGCAGACACTGTCAATTTCAAAAAGGTTTCATAGTTAGTGCTTTTGTTTTCCATCACACAACCCACTAAGCTGCATTGTGCAATGGTCCACAACACCTGCACATCCAGAACACTTGCAGACAATAGGCAGACACTTGTCAATTTCAAAAAGGATATACTGTCTCATCTTTTGCTTACCATTGTGCAAACCCACTAAGCGAGATTGTGTGATGGTCCACAGTACCTGCAGGTCCAAAACACCTGCAGACATGAAGGAGACACTTGTCAGTTTCAGAACAAATACATTCTGTCATATACAATTTCAGAACAAATACATTCTATCATATATTGTTTGCCACTCCACAACCATGCTATGTGGTGTTGCACGATGGTGAGCACACATACATAGTAATGAATGTGAAAATATACAACTGCTGTCTAGTTGTTCCTGTGGCAGCAAGTGTAAGCTAAGGGGTACAATACAGGTGAACCTGGGTTCTAATACAGCAAAGTCCAAAGTTTTATTACTACTGTTCCAGTTTACTTTGAATAAAAATTAACATTAGAAAAATAATTTATATAAAAATAACTATCTTTAGCAGGTGAATTGAGCATACTCAAGATATCAAGTATATAGTATGTGTAACTGTGTGTATCAGTAGAATTATGGTTCTACAGATAAACATTTATTTTCTGAACTTTCATGTCACACACATGGTTAAACACTCAACTCTTTAATGTATATGTGTAACTAATGAGCAGGTTTGATAAACAAGGCCTCAGCTAGACTAAGCACTCTACATGGTAGTGACTGTAAAAAATACACATGTAGCCCATCCTTCTCTTTGGCAACTGGTATTAGTTAATGCTCACACGTGTATTTTTTACAGTCAATACCATGCAGAGTGCTTAGTCCAGCCAAAGTTTTAATGTAGCACACTCCCAATTTTATTAATGCTTATCCACTCAAACTGAAAAAATAAAAGCAATGTAAACATAATTTTAAATAATAATAACTATTTGTATCACTGGAGCTCATATGAATTATATGTGTGACTTAGGGTATACTGACAATTATGTATCTATAGTTATAATTGTCTTTTCTGGCCTTGGAGGGACTTCATACTTTAATGATGGTCATGCACACATGAATAAATAAACCAGGACATTGTCAGATCACAAACATACATGGTTAACCCCTCACTCTGTCATGTGTTTTCTCTCTCTTTCTCTTTCTCCCTCTCTCTCTCTCTCTCTCTCTCTATATATATATATATATATATATATATATATATATATATATATATAGATAGATATAGATATAACATTAATGAGCAGGTCTGATAAGCACTTCTTATGTGTCAATGATGAAATAACACCTATGTGGAAGGATATGTTTTCTTTATTTTGCATAGGTTTAAATCTTACATTGTACAAATTAATTTTATTAGTGTGTAAAAACCAAACAAATCTGTCATGTCATAAAATATATGCTCCTAATACAAGTCTGCAAAGTTAAATAAAATAAGAGTTACAGCAGCATCCAAACAACAACTGATGCCAAGTGTCACATTACCTTTCCTATTTCATATACTGCCTTTCTCTCTCTTTGGCACTGTTGCTCTGTATTTAACATTGCACAAACTTGGTTGGCATAGTTGTTTGGGTTTGCATAAATGTGATATCTAGAATTGGTGGGAACATGCTCTAACTGATGCTGTTTGACCTGTATGGACATGGCAGGAACTAGATGGGAAGGTCACCAATTTAGGGTTCAAAGATGGGGTGTAGAGGAATCCAGAATATTTACTGGACTCCTTGTAAAGTGCCACAGCTGTAGGCTACTGCAAAGGGACTATACCAGGTCTCAGTACAAATCAGAGACTTGGAATAGTGTGGTCAAGGCTGTCTTCAGTGCAAGTGGCATTCTATGCACCAGAGAGCAATGCAGGTACCACTATAGCAACCTGAAAAGGTGCAAGTAGAAACAACTCAACCAGTGGCTGAATAAGTTTAAGAGTGCTGACATCCCACAGTTGTGCAAGTTTACAGATACAGATATTTTAAATAAGAATAGAAAGATGGATATAGCCAAGACTGTCATGCATAATGCTCTTCTCTTTTTCTACCCTTTTTCTTTTACGGCCACCCAGGAGATATCAGTGAACAGAGATGCCCATGCTTAGCATTTGGAAAGACTAAGAGAAGCAAGGCATGTCCAACAATTGGAACATCCACAGAGGTTCCTCACTACAAGAATATAGAGTGCAAGTAAAATGTCTTGTGCAGACCCCCTCAAGGCCCTATCCCTGTATTCTCTCTCCTACTGGATTTTGAGAGGAGATCTATACCTGGCATACAGGGTATTGTCAGACCCTACTCTGATGGACCTCCTGCATATCCACAAAACAAACAGCACCAGAATTACCAATTCCAAAGACTTAAACCTTGCTTGTGATATAAATAGGTCCTCCTCTAGAGATAGGTATGTATCCCAGAGACTACCATGTCTATGGAACAGGCTCCCCATCCATGTGAAACAGAGTTCCTCCCTAACCCAATTCAAGTGCAGCTTGGACAATTGGATGAGAAACCAGAAATTAATCCCTGGTTTGGCACCTATGTCTCTTATGGATACAGGTAACCTGTAAATAGTTCATCTCCCAAACTCCTGCTTACACTTACCAAGGTTATCAGAACTTGTCAGAGATTTGGAATGCACGGCTAGGCTTAAAAAGGCCCTTGTGGTTATTAGCCTAGTAAACACCTATGAACTTATAAGGTGAATGTATGTATTACTCTTGTATACATTATTAATAAATTAAGCATGCACATCTTAACTGTAAAATCATACATGCATGCTTCAGTCTGTAGTTCAATCTAACTGTCAGAGTCAGTAGTAATACTGTATTCAGATGTGGATTCAAATCCCACAGGTAACAAATATATAGTAAATAATTTAAACATATTACATAATAATTTCAACATAATTGGCATACATGCCATGCTTTTAACTTAATCTGTGTTATTTGATAATGTACACGTGTGCAATATATGCATATTGTAAGGATTACTTGGAACAATCATCAGTCATAGTTTGTAGTTGTTAAAAAGTATACTTAATGTAAAAGTAAGATTAATTTTATTTATATGGTACTAATTTATTATATGTCACATATGATGATACTATTTATCTTCTTTTTTTGCCTCTTACCATACCCCTTATCACTATTTTTTTTATTTTTATATGTGTGATCATAATGTTCTAATGTCATCAATTTCTGAAAACTCACAAAATGATTTTCAGCACAGGGAGGTAGGCCAACTGGTGTGGCTCAGCCTGCCCCCTAATGGCTGCTGCACCAATGCCCAGAACATCTGGGACCCAAACTGGCAGTACTGCCGCTGCAGCCCTTGCACTACCTGGGCCCTCCATCATATTAGGTAGCATTAACCCAACAGCTGGTATAGTGATACCCTCTGGGAGTATTGGCAGAGGTGGTGATTTTGTCACCTGCCAGGGGATACCAGGGATGGTGCATGAGGTCATGGTAAGCACCGTTGGTGCATACCTCTGCCAGATGTTGAAGATACTTGCTGGAATTCTGGGCAAAAGCAAATAACAAGCACTCCAACAGCAAGCTGAGGAGGGGGACAGTGATGACAGTTCTTAGGGTGAGGACTAGTTCTCACTGTCCTCATGTTTGATGGGCATGGACATTTGATACCTCCTCCCTGTCCCCAAACATGGTCTCCCCCAACCTGTTCTGTCTATCACCAACCCTGTCTCTGGCCTTGTTTGTTCTGTTTGTTTGGATCCGCTTCCTCACATACCCTACTTACCTGACCGTGACGCACCTGTGTCTTACCCAACATTCCTCTCTTACTGAAGTAAAAACACAAAATTGGGCACTTGTCCTAAAAAAAAAAAAAGAAAAGAAAGAAAAAAAAGTCGTTTCACACATGGTTCGCCACATTGTTGTCACCTTTTTTGTTGAAGTAACAGTCCAAATTCAGCCAATATTCTATCCATGTTCATTTTACACTGTTGAAGAAGTGGACAGGTGTAGTTCTTTCCTAAATACCTCCAGAACATTCCTATACTGCTTCCCTTTTTTCTTCCCCCTGCTTGCCCTCCATTTCACCACTTTCCTATCTACCCCATTTTCACACCTTTAATGTGGACAAAAAATAGACTCACCTACGACACACATGAATAATAAATCCTCAGTGAAGCTTTTTACTTTTTGTCCTCTTTGTTTGTATGGAGTTTGGCATCATGCAAGATTGATGAGTATTGGTGAAAGACTCTACAGGTCCTATGGCATGGAGTGGTTACCTCCACACAATGCATCTTAAACCCACTGTGCTAAGAAAATACATATTAAAGTAGAATAAAAGCACTCATATTAAAAAAATCATATACAATATTTATTTAGACTGATGACTGCATAAATATGTAACTTCATATACGCACTGTTGAGATAAATCACTTGAGTACTGTTTGTTTTTACACAGTACTTCACTGTAGTCATTCCCTGTCACATTTCCAATAATTATCACATGTAATTATTAAATTACATCATGAATACATATATAGAAAAATAGAGCTGGATTTAAACCTTGTATCATCTGTGCTCAAAACAAGACCTCACTACTTTTACACCTGCTGCCACAGAGTCAGCTAGGCCGCAGACAGTAGGTGTTTTTCTTCCACTCAGTACTGTCCAAAGTGCTGAGACTGCTGTGTCTCTCCACTTAGCGTGTTTGTATGGAGGAAAGTCAAACTTTCTCATTGATGCATAAATCTGTGTTTAACTATGCTCAAATGGGGAAAGCAGTATAAATACTTTTTAAGGTTATACAATTTATGACACATTTCTGTTATGAACTACTTATGGACACCACAGTATCTGTTAGCTGTGTCTACCATAGCCAATGTGAATAAGTAGTTCTCAAGTTCAAGTAGGAATCCTTAAATGTGTATCTCACATGTGCACATACTTTGGCATTGATCATGCAAACCAGCTGCTAGGCAGTGTGCTATGGAAAGTGCCTATTAGCATGTAGTAGCTTTGTTTATAGGTTCATAGGTTCATAGGGAGGTACTAGGCTATTGGCCCTAGGGCCTATATAAGCCGAGACAAGAAGGCACCCTGGCTTTCGCCACCCAAGAAAATTATTTTCCTGTGCCACTATCGATCTGAGCCACAGAAGTGATCCCTGGGGTGAATTTTCTATTTCCCATCCAATCATCAAGATTTTTATTGAAGAGTGCTAACGAGGAGCTTTGCTTGACATAGATAGGTAGTCTGTTCCAGAGTATGGGAAGTCTCTGGGAGAGGAATCTATCCCTCCAGCATGTTCTGTTTATTGTGGTGACAAGGTTTAGATCCCCAGAGAGTGTAGCTTGGAGGGATCTGGAAGTGGAGCATGTCCAACTGCTCTAGGTTTGACATAGCTTTGTATGTTAGGCAGAGATCACCCCTGAGTAGGCGATATGCGACGGAGTAAAGCTGGCGATTTTTGAGACGGTCTGCATAGGGCATCTGTTTGAGGCTGGTAATCCTCTTTGTGAGATATTTATGCGGTCTTTCCAGTTGTTGTAGATATCTTGTGAGGTACATACCAAAAGGGGCATTGTACTCTATAATGAGTCTAATGAATGATGAGTAGAGGGGAACAATTACCTCTTTTTTCCTGGGTGAGAAACCTTTTGTGATAAGGTGTGCCAGGTAGAAGGATTTCCTGACTACTGTGGTGATGTGATTATCAAAGGAGAGACTACTGTCCACCTGTGTCCCAAGGTCTCTTATCACCCTTTTGGTGTTAAATTTACTACTGCCTATGTGGTAGTTCATGGGTACAGAGTTTTTATCAATGGGGATGACAATGCACTTTTTGGCATTGAGCTTGAGGCCATGGCTTTGACACAGGCATCTGTTTCAGTTAAGCCCTTTTGTAGGATGCCCACATCATTAGGAGTTTTGATTATCGCTCCTAGTTTGTAGTCATCTGCAAATTTTGTTAGCCAAAGACCTCCTGTGTTAGCCTGTACTTCAGAGAAGTAGATACCAAACAGGAGAGGACCCAGGACTAAACCCTGTGGTACTCCACTTGTCACTGGTCTGAAGTCGGATTTAGAGTCTGCTACTTTCACAGTATGGGTTCTGTCAATGAGCCAGTTGGCAACCCATCTTGTGACATCGGGATTTATACCTAGTTTAGTGAGTTTATCTATAATTCCAGAGTGGGGGATGGTGTCAAAAGCCTTGGCAAGAACTAGATAGGCTGTGTGAACCACCTTACCCTCATCTACGACTTTGGTGACTGCTTCAAAGAAGGCTATCAGGTTTAGGAGACATGATCTGCCTTTTACAAACCTGAACTGGGTGAGGTCCAGAGTTTGGAGATTACCAATGTCTTTGATTATAAGTTCCATGATGATTCGTTCCATGGCCTTGCAGACCAGGCTCATCAGACTAATGGGGCGGTAGTTCCCGGGGTCCATGGTGGCTCCCCCTTTGTGGAGTGGGATAACTGTCACTGTGTGCCATTCAGTGGGCACATACCCTGAGGTGAGGCTATGATTGAACATGGTACTTAGGTGGGGTGCCAGTTCACTCTGTAGTTCACGTAGAACACAGCCTGGGATGTTGTCAGGTCCCATGGATGATGTGTTCTTGGCATTGGAGAGTGTGTTTTTTACCTCTGCAGTTGTGAGGAACTTTGCATTCTTCCGGTATAGAGATGGGCCCTTTAGGAGGTGAGAGGGAGGCAAAGTTAGCATTGAACCTATCTGCCAGGATGTTGGCAATATCAGTTGGTTCTGTATATTTAGTGCCATTGTGCTGTAAGTCAGAGCAGATCCGAGTGTTGCCATTGAGATTTTTGACATAGCTATAGAATGCTTTGTGGTTGTCTTTAGAATCAGTGGCAATTTTTTTTTTCGTAACTAGCTTTGGAGGATTTTATGAGGGATCTCAACTTCTTACTGAAGCTGACCAGGGAGTTCCTCCAATCATGGGATTTTACTCTTTTTTGCAACAGTTTCTTTCTTCTGTTGTAGAGTTTGTTTATGGCAGAGGACCTCCAGATTGACTTCATTTTTTTTTGTAGGAAAGCATCTTAGTTCTGTTAGGGATAGCACAATTCATGCACTCGTGAACGTGCTTATAAAGTGCAATTGTGTAGGATTCAGCAGTCGTACCTCTATTGTCCGTTTGCATGGGTGTCGTGAAGTTTGCCACTTCTGTCTTAAGAAGCACAAAGTTGGCTGTGGAGAAATTTTTATGGTAGTTTCCCTAATGGGGGGTGGGGACGGGATGTGGATGTCTAGGGTGATTAGCTTGTGGTTGGATCTGACCAATGAGGAACACCAGTCACCCATGTTGGTAATGACCAGGTCTAGGATATTGCTGCCCCTGGTGGGGGTGTGGATAAGTTGATCCAAGGCATTGGAATTTATGAATTCCAGAGAACATTGAGCAAAATAGTTGGTACATTTGTAGTTTTCCCATTTAATGGTGGAGTAGTTGAAATCGCCCATTATTAGGGTGTTGGGTTGTACCCTAATATTTTCCAGTGTATCTAGCAATGAGGAGTGGTAATCCTGGGGCATGGTGGGGGATATGTAGCAAGCTACAGTTTGGATTGTGGTCTTGCCCAGAGTTAGTTACACTTGGATAATCGTGGGTGCATTATGCTGAGCAACTAGCCTGGAGGTGTGGGTATCCTTAATAAATATGGACACGCCTCTGCCTTTAGTGTTTTGGTCCAGGTTAGGTGGCCGAAAGGTGTGTTATGAATTATATCCTGGTAATACAGGGGTACTGTCTGGAGCCTTGAACCAGGTCTCTGACACTGCACAGATGTCGATGTTCTCCATTTTAAGGAGTGCCTCGAGTGAGTGCATTTTTGAGGTTTAGACTTCTAGCATTAAGTAGAATTACCCTCATATTTTGCTTGCATGTAGCTGTTATGGTGGTGAATTTGTCATTTGAACCTTGTCTAAAAAAGGCACACTAGGGGTGGCAAGAGCCTTAGCCAGTATCCAGAATCCCAAAGGTGACTGGTGCAGGCCATCTCTGGCAAAGCATCGTGGTCTGTCGATCATGTCATCCCAGGCAGATAGATACTGGATCCCCTTAGAATGACACCAGACGCTTAGCCAATTGTTGAAGTCAATCATTTTGTCCTTGTACTGTGGTATCATTCTGGGTGATGGCAGGATGCTACTCAGGGCTAGGGTCATACCTGCTGGGGCTACAAGATCAGAGAGCTCCTCTATGTCTCTTTTCATGTAGTCCAGGGAGGTACATCTGAGGTCATTCACACCAACATGGACAATGACAGAGTCATATCTGTACTTGTTGTGGAGTGACTTGAGTGCATGCTTTATGTGGCGAATCCTGACACCTGACAGGCAGCTGACAGTAACTTTCTCCTTGTTTAGCCTGGTGAGAGGAACACCAGTGTGCATGACTATAGAGCCACCTATGACTAGAGTGTTGGGTGCGTTGTTATGCCTTATGGGCTGTGGTTGAGTGGCACACAGAGTTTGTGGGCTATGTGTCATTTGGGTTGTGGGGGTGGAGGCTGTGTGTGTTTCTGCTTTGGAGGGCTCTGTTGCTTGGGCATATTTTTAGTGAGAGCCTTCGTGAATGTAGGTGTGTGTTTTGTGTTTCTATGTGTGTGTTTTGGTGGTGTAGGTTTTGAGGGACTATGTGATGAGTGTGGTGTGGTGCAAGTGTTTACCTTCTCCTCTTGACTGTCTAGTCCAGTCTTGGGTGAAGAGAGCTTTGCTTCCAGTTTGGCTATATAAGTGCGTCTCTCACAGGTTGTAGTGTTGGGTGGTAGGAGGAGAGGGTTGTCTGTGTACATGAGGCAATTGCTGCATTGCCCCAAGATGCCCAGATTCATCAGGTAGACAGGAGAAAACACCGGGAGCTGACCCTTAGACATGCCTGGATAGGTGCTTATTTATTAAGTACTAAAAACTGTTTTCCTCTAGATAAGTGAGGAAAGTTGAGTGCTGTAGTAATTAGTAGTTTATTTAGTGATTACAACGAGTTCTGAACAAGTGCTGAGTTCAAAGAAACAGATTTGAGTGCTAAAACTAAAAAACTGACTAGTTCTAAGGGAAAATTTGAAGAGCAGATTTTATGGCACCAGGAATAGTTTAACCCTAACTAAGCAGGATGCATAAAGTGTATTTTTTTTAATAACAGTAGGAAATGAGCAAACTGATTTAAACAAATTAACCAGTTAACCAATAAGAACTAAAAACTGAGTCATGTTCCAGCAGTCTTCGATCAGACAAGTTCAAACTGCACACTCCTGCCACTAGGGTGCAGGGGAACTTTCTCAAAAAAAAGATGGCCTGGATTAGTGCTCAGGTTATACAAACAAAGCTAGATTCAGCAGGTCTGAATTTAATCTATGCTACAGCAAACAAGGCATACCAATTTCAAAAAGAAACAGTTCAAATAAGCAGGCACAATAAGCCTCTAACCAGAAACTCCCAGCTCAGAAGGGCAGAATCTACCCTCTCCTCCCACAAGAGTGCAGACCACACCTTCTTAATATAAATTAACTGGCCCAAAGCCCAAGTGCTTAAACCAGAACTGATACACTTTTAGAATAACAGACACTAAGCCTTCAATCAGCAACTCCCAACTTATAAGGATGTATGCTACCTGTCCTCCCACAACAGTGCAGACCGCAAACCTTCTTAATGTAGTTACTACCCAGTTAGTCATTATCCCATTAAAATCCATGTAAAAACACAACCAAAGGGAAGACACTTTTTTAATAACTGAACACATATTTATATTCAATCATGTCTTACCTGTACCTATGCATTTGAAATTTGTTATGTCAGTATTTTTTCCCAAATATCAGCTATATAAATAGCAAAACTGTATTGCTATACTCAATGTACACCTTTATAATGACAACAGACATTCAGATTATTTTATATATGTATTAATGTGGTCAACAATTCTTCACAAATATGAGCACACAAATATGATCACAAAAACGTTGTGTCTGTATGTGAAAATTACCCAACATACTGGGAAATGGCTGCATATGTCTCATTTCTGCTGCTTACATTCCTGACAGCTTTATGCATCTAGTTTGACAAGCTGTTTCTTAAATTATACCTGCACATTGGAAACACAACAAGAAATAGTACATCCACACTTTGCACACCACTCTCATAACAGGAAATTTCAACCATATCATATAATGATGATAGCATCATCTATAAAGACCACTGTGACAATGCAAAAACATACTATAGGGGTGTTGCAATCATTAAATATTGTGATTTGCAGATGGTTACAAAATACTTATGTCTGCATTAAATTAATACAACAGCCATATTATGTGTGCACCTCTATGCATGTGTGTGTATGCATAGTCAGAAGAACATCAGTCTGTATCCTACTATCATCAATCCAGTCCCATGCCGAACTAATATCTTGACAGTCATACATGGCTACCCAGCCATTTCATGCAGGCCTCACATTTTCTGTCAAACATCCAATGCGGGTATCATCCACTGCACATTTTACAGCAGCGATCTAAAAGTCAGACATGTGCTGTGGTGCCTGCATTAAGTTCTGAGTCCTCTAGCTAGTGTACCTAGTTAGATATGGATTTTAATCTCACTGCAGTCAACTGGTAGTGTGTGTGTGTGTGTGTGTGTGTGTGTGTGTGTGTGTGTGTGTGTGTGTGTGTGTGTGTGTGTCTAGTCAGAGTAGTGTAGGTGCGTATCCTTCTTTCAGCAATACACTGACAGGGAATACAAACATTGTCACACATACATGGGTACCATCCATTTCATACAGGCATCCCAACATCATCACTCAAACATGCAATGATGATGTTGTCCACTATAAATTGTCCAGCATTATAAAACTGAGACTTGTGCTGTGGCAATTGTGTTAAGTAATGAGTTATCTAGCTGGTGTAACTAATTAGGTAGGGGTTATAAACTCACTGCAGTCAACTGGAGTGTGTGTGTGTGTGTATGTGTGTGTGTGTGTGTGTGTGTGTGTGTGTGTGTGTGTGTGTGTGTGTGTGTGTGTGTGTGTGTGTGTGTGTTCAGAAGATCACTGTCAGCAAACCAGTCACATGAAGAACAAATAATTTTGGCAGTCATACATGGCTACCAACAATTTAATATAGGCTTCCCAACATCTTCTCTCAAACATCTATTGAGGATGTAATCTACTATAAATTGTTCAGCAGCACTGTAAAAGTTAGACTTGTGGTGTTGAGCATGCATTAAGCATTGGGCTCTGTAAATAGTTAGGCAGTGGTTCTATTGTCACTGCAGTCAACTGATATGTGTGTGCTTGTGTTCACTTGGTTTACATTCAAGAGACCATTTTAGACCAGCATTTGAGACACTCCTACTACCATCTTCTTTTCACCAGACACTGGTGATGTCTTCAGCTAGAAAGTGTTGTCTAAGACTGTAAAAGCCAGACTTGTGATGTGGTGTTTGCATCAAATACTGTGCTCTGTGAATAGTTAGGTAGAGGTTTTACTCTCACTGCAGTCAGCTGGTATATGTGTGTTCATTTAGTTCATATTTAACAGACCATTTTAGATCAGCATGTGAGACACTACTACTGCCATCTTCTCACCAGACACTGCTGAAGTCATCAGCTATAAAGAGTTGTCTGCAACTGTAAAAGCCAGATTTGTGATGTAGCACTTGCAATGAGTACTGTCCTGTGTAGGATAGTTAAGTAGGGGTTCTACTCTCACTGCCATCAACTGGTGTGTGTTTGTTTTCAATTGGTTGACATTCACAGGACCATTTTAGACCAACATGTGAGACAGTCGTACTACCATCTTCTGCTTACCAGGCACTGCTGATGTCATCAGCTATAAAGTGTTGTCTGAGACTATAAAAAAACATACGTAATGTGGCACTTGCATTGAGAACTGCTCTCAGTAGATAGGTAAGGGTTCTGCTCTCATTGCAGCCAACTGGTTTGTGTATGCATTCAACAATCAGTATGGTGTCAATTTTAGAATGATATGTGAGTCCACAGTAACATATATTGATGATGTCATCCTGTATAACATGCACTCTGACAGTATTTAAGACAAATCTGTGCTGTGGCAGCAACATTATGTTCCGTATTCTCAAGCAAATTTACCTAGATATATAAGGGTTCTAATCTGACAACAAGCAACTAGAGTGTGCATATATCCAAATATCACTTTTCAGACAATTTTACACAGAGATATGACTCCACATCCACATCAGACAATCCTCCCAACATGTTCTTCTCAGCATACACTGATGCTATTATACTCCATAAAGTGCAATGTAGCAGTGTTAAAGTCAGACATATTTGGTGGTGCTAGTGTTACACTGCATGACATTCATCATCTATACCTACAGATGTGTAATGTTGAAATCAGGCCTAGTCTACTGCTGTATGTTTGGTTGATGGTACATTATGGTCATCGTATGATCTTTGGAATCGCTCTTCATTTCACTGCCCCTTGGAAAAACTTTAATGTAGCCCCATGCATCCACCATCCTCTTTTTTCCTCTGGCCACATGATATCCTTCCTGCAGAGCAGTGGAGAATGTCCTCATGTCAAATATACATACACATCATGAATGAGTGTCCTTCCATGAACCTCTGCATGTGTGATTGCTAATTTTGTCATGATGTGGTGTGCATGTCCCATTTGGACAGTGGCGGTATGTAATGCAATCCAACAAATGCACACATATGCACAATAGTTTTACTATCTTCCATGATATAGATATAGGGAGTTTTTAAAGGGTATAATAATCACTAGGATTTTATGTGATGTTGGCCCTTAGCTTAATAATGTCCTATGACCCTATGAACATTTGACATGTCAATGTTGCTGTCACTGACTCGTGCTATGTTGAGGTGTGGATGTATAGTATGGCTAAAAGAGGGTATTACAGTCTGTGATGTGAGCTAATGTACTGATGGCCACTGCTGCCATTTCATTACATGCTCCTTCTATAACAGCTATAGTAATATGTCTCCTGAGAACTGTTGACATGATATAATAAAGTTTAATTTGCAGTGTTGGCTTATTAAGACATGTAGTGTTGTAGTGGAGTAGAACAACATTCTACTTAGTTCTCATTCCAACATTACAGTGACACTTGCAGTATGACACAGGTATGCATGTGTCTACCTGCCATCATCAAACGCTCTGTGACAGACATCAATATAAATTCATATTGATTACATAGGCACATACGTCTTGTTTCATCCACATTGTAATGCTGTGATATACACAAAAAATATGTTTTGATTAATTTGCAAACTTGTAGAAATCACTGTATGTGCAGTTATGTTGCTATACCCAGGGAGTATTGAGGTTCTCAGCAGTACCACTGTGTAACTATTAGCATTTGTGTCAGGAAATGTTCTGCATGAGTCACAAACAACTGATTTGTAATGTATCCTTATATGGCATTACATCGCTCAAATACAGTTCTCCCATGAAACACATACAGGTGTATGTTGTACAGTAGATGTAAGTATGTGATATTGGTACAGTTACTTGACTGTGTGAACAGTACCAGTGTGTGAAATGTGATGCATGACCAAAGTTGCATTTGAAGGTGTTTTTGCAAATCATTTATTTAAAAAAAAGTGAAATGTTAGGGGGAATACACAACTAGGTATAGAGCTGTTTGTGAATGCCACCAGCCATATTTAACCAGAGAAAATAGATAGTCTGCTAGATGACAGGCTGTCTCACACTTCACCCACCCTGTTGCCACTGGCCATCAGCCAAAGTATACATGCAAACATAATTCAGTTTTTTCTTCTCAGGAGGGCAGCTCATCTGTGTGCTCTCTATGGCTAAAAACACAGAGCCAGTGGGCCCTGACAACATCACTGGTTGCCTGTAGCATGACATAAAATCTGAATTATCAGACAGTTGGATCCCTAATTCAACACAGACTCCAGACAGCCTATGTTACGGTAGAAGGGTGTATAGCAACAGTCATCTATCTGAACAGGGGGAACCATCACCTGATGCATGAAGTTATAGATCCATACTCTTGATTCTCCTCATTTGTGAGGCAGAACAACGAGCCATCATGGACCTTACCAAAAAGGACACAGGCAATCTCCTGACTGTGTAGCAAACCCGTCTTTCATTTGTTAAGGCTACATCATGTCTGTTACATCTGTTTGATGCCTTCAACAATGTCACCAAGTGCATTCATAAGAAAACACTGTCATCCTGCATAACTTGATCTGGCCAAGGCATTTGACACAAATCCACACTCAGGTAATACAGAAAAACTGTCTCTAGTGGGCATAAACACCTATGTCACCAAGTGGGTAGACAAATAGATTACATACATGACAGATGATATTGAAGTGTGTGAAGTCAGCTCTATCTAGAGTCCAGTGACAAAGTCCATATCTCATAATTCTGTACTAGGCCCTTTCCTGTTCATTATTTAAGTTTCAGAAGTCAAGACTGACTTACAAATCCTTTGTCTAACCAGCTTTGGAGAGGACTGCAAATTGTGGACAATCGTTGAATCCAAGATTTGTATTGGTATTGGTATAATGCAGACAGTATTAACACACACAAAAGATTGCTGCCAGAGCCATGAGCAAAAATCATGGTGGGATTAGTTTCTTTATGAAAGCAAATACCCAAGATAGTTCCAATATATAAGCACACCACTATTAGCAGACCAAGTGGTATGTGACCTGTGAATTCAGGTAGATGGTATGTGGAACATCCACTTGCATGTTCCCATAGTGGTGACTAATCCCTTGTATATAGCACAACTCCTCAGTATATGTAGGACATCCACATCAAAGGGCATTATAGTCGCATTGTTTTCAGTCCTCATCATGCTAATAATTGAGTACAATGCACCCTTCTGCATGTATCTCTCAACAGGTCTATATTTTTGATTGAATTTTCAGAAACTCGAAATTCATATGGTCAAGACCATATGTTTGAGTTTTTCAAAATCCGAAGTTTTGAATGAAGATCATGGTACAGTGCAGATTGGGAAATTTACCCTTTTCCTCACTGTAGTGCAATCTCAAAGTTGGTATATATAATTTACAGGGGGTGTGGGAGGCTTTCCCCCTGCATAAATGTAAACTTCTGTGTTTTTTTTTTTATGTTCGAGTTTTCAGAAACTCGATCAAATGGTCTCGACTGTATGAATTTTGAGTTTCTGAAAACACAGTCATCTGACATAGACCCCTCCCAACAGATCTTCCAGGGATGATTTACTCAAGTCTATAACTTTTGCCACAGTAGACACCCACACATGTTATTGGCCATACCTAATGTTCTTTTGATGCATAACCATTAGGAGTTGATAGTGCAGAGCTCCCTTCAAGGTCTTATACAAGATGCATGTGTGAAACATGTTCCTGTGATGTACACAGTAAATATTTAACTGGTTGACAACATTGATGGCATGGGTTACATTCATGCAGGTGTAGACTGTGGCATATATATGTCATGAAAACCTATCAACTAGCCAGGATTGCTCATAATTTAAACTACATGTGTAACAGTGTCCCTCGTAACACCTCCAAAAGATGTCAATTTTTCAGAAAGATGTGTTTGATTCCCCTTATAGATCACTGACAAATCATGACAGTTGTATAAGTGTGTTCTTGCAGAACCATGTCTAATAACTCACAATCACATATTTTATATCAATGATACAGATTAATGATGGTATTATTCTGATATTGTCCATGATTGTGCATGCTTCTGCATACTGTTGTCCATAAGCCTGTTGCTATGTGCCCCTTTTGGTTGAGACCTATGCTGGCATTACATTCATATTCAAGCAAATCATTTTGCACATTTTCACAATATGCACCTACCCCCTTTTTGTATGTACCATTCTTGATAAATGTCCTCTCCAGTGATCATGTCAGGATGCTTATGTCACAGCAAATCTCCAATGATACGTCACCTTGTGTGACAGTCACATTATACAATAACTGTGGGATGATATAACTATACCCACATAGGAAGTGTAAACCACAGTATGTATTGTATTATGCAGATATGTGATTAGTGTTCATGTTACAACTGTCTTGTCTTTGTGGTGTATATACATTGACATGCCTTCATCTGCTGTACATTACTATATTTCACTTGTCATTGTCCCCTGTGTTCATTCCTACAATTCACATGTGTGGCCTTTTTCAATACACACACACTTCCTCAGAATAATTATTTAAAATGCAGTCTCTGTACCTTGCTAATCACCAGCAAAACATTTATTCTGTATGCCTAAAACAGGTTTGCGCATCACAGTAATCTGCAATGACCACACTTTCTGATAATGTGTTAGTACTTTATGCATTGCCTTATATTAATTCATTCCTGATAGTCATTGTGGCTGTCTGCACTATCATACCAAACTAGTTTTATTGGCCACAAAATCACGCTTGTATTCATGTAAGAGCAATATGTGGCATGCATATACAATTAGCACTGCTGCTCATTGCACTAACATGTAAATTCCCGGTAGGCTTCACACTAAGTCTACACAGAATTTATTGAATAGCCAGGAATTTTTTTTTTTTTTGGACTGTAAAAGGAATAAATAATTTTTGGAAAAGTTTAAGAATGAATATAGATGAGAAGGTTTTAAATGTATAAATATGTATATGATATTATATGTGCAGTATGATAAAGTAAATAAATATGCCCTGGGATTCATGAAGCTTGCGCCAGGCGCAGGCGTAGCATAGGCGGTATAATGCCAAATATGGCCGCCGAGTGATTCAGGTATGATCCAATTCCATGTGCACTACCAGCATACGCCAGATCTGCGCAACCCTCAGCTCAGGTATGCTATTCACCCCATGAGCAGTACTGCACCATGCAAATGAAGGTATATTGTGATTCATTAAGTGGTGCAGGCATAGCATAAGCCCACAGAAATGTAAACCAAAAAAAAAACACGGTTTACATTTTGCCAAACGGAACATCGGAGCTATGAAAGCAGACCAGGCTCATGTATTACAAAGTTAACATATGCCAATGGCTAAATATACAGCCAATGGCATAAGAAAAGATGCACAACACCTAAAAAACAACATTTTATGTCATGTCCACAGAAACGCAAAGTACAACCGCAGTGCATGTGTGCACAAATGGGAACACAAGAAAAATATATACAAATGTCATAAAATCGCAATGTAATACAAATCATGATTTCACCATAATACTCAATGGTATGCATGATACACCACAACCAAGCTGCAAGGGTTGCTAAGGGTCTGTGACAGTGTTCGGCGTGGTAACTATGAATTAGTAGTCAATGTTATGCAAATGAGGTAGGTAATAGTGAATCACAAACGTCCCGCCGGACTAAGGATGTACCATACAGCGCAGCGCTACAACACCGAGGAGTGGTTTGGAGGTATACATGACATCAGCAGTGGGGTGTGCCACCGTAGCTGTAAGCACATTGGAGCAATGCAAATCCGGGCTGCCTGTTGCTAAGCAAAGCTGCAGGATAGGGGTGGGGATGTAGGTATAGCATTGTTTAGCTGAGAGCACATATGGTGCCTGAAAGCGCATGTGTACGTGGATGAAAATGTTCCCGAAACCGGGTAAGCGGACGTACGTGCCATGCACCATAATTCAAACAGGAAGGTTAGGGGAAGAAAATAAGGAAATGCCGCAGTAGGGTAATTGGAGTACAACTGAGCAATTAACACCTATTAACTCACAGTGGGCAATCGACGGAAGCTAACAAGTCTGCTTGCAGCAACCTGCAGAACAGGATAGGGGAGGTGTCGGATTGCAAAGAAAAGAGAATTGTCATAGCAGAGCAAAGCAAACCTGCAGTAGATCGGCCATAGAACACATTTCGCAAGATAAGTCAGGTTTTGGAAAGTACAAAAGAAAGCAGGCTGCTGGATGCATGCCAGAAAATGGGAGGGGAAACATTAAGAAATATTAAGGGAAGGGCAAGAGGTAATCCACGGCAGCTAAATGTAATTCAACACCAAAGGCACCACAATAGCAGTACCTGTGGTAAAACACATAAGATACCCTGTAGCTCTGATTGTACATACACACCCTATGACATCATCAGTGTTCAAAGCACAATAGTATAAAGTGTGAAGGCACCTCACACACACCTGTGTATTCCCAAACACTGCACCATTGGTGTAAACAGATGGGGAACTTTTACAATGTACATGTTGGGAGCTGCCATAACTGTGATTCATCACCTTGTGTTAGAGACTGAAGGTGTTGTGGAGGATGATGCTGAAAACCACCGCAGGCCCCGGAGGAGGAGAAGAGTGTTCAGACCAAGGGTAACCTACCAGGGGCTACATGATCTGGTGATAGTAGAGCATTACAGGGTGGACAGGGACATCTTACAGCAAATAGTTGAGCTGTGCCGGCCATGCCTGAGATCCAGAAACAACAGAGAGGAACCCATCCCAGTGGACACAAAGGTATGTGTAAGCTTGAGAATACTAGCCACAGGTGCCTTTCAAAGGCCAACTGGAGATATAATGGGGATCTCACAGGCATCAGCATCCAGGGTACTACACCAGTTCCTGGATGCCATGTTACCACATGCCAATGAGCATATATACTTCCCCCGAACTCAGGAGGAGTTGGCCAGCAATATGCATCTCTTCCACCATGTGGCACACTACCTGGAGATATTGGGTGCGATAGACTGCACGCACATACATATCAAGTCACCACCCGGTGAGCATGGTAGGCACTACATAAACTGCAAGGGATACCACTCCATCAACTGCCAGGTCATGTGCAATGCCCAGGGCATTATCATGGATGTGTGTGCTGGCAGCCCTGGAAGCTACCATGACTCCCACATCTGGCATGCCTCACAGCTGTATCAGGTGTTTGTCAGGGGGGACATCCCACATGGCCACCTTGTGGGGGATGCTGGCTATGCACTGGAGCCATGGATGATGACTCCCATCAGAAATGCACACACACCTATGCAAGAACACCATAATGAGGCACACGCACAAACTAGAGTCATTATAGAGCGTGTGTTTGGGATGCTGAAATCACGGTTCCATTGCTTGGACAGATCTGGTGGAGCCTTGCAGTACTCTCCAGGCACGTGTGCCCACATCTTCATAGTATGTGCCATGCTACATAATATGATCCTGTGGAAACAGCTGCAGCAGGGACATAATGGTGAAGGCCATCACAGCCCACCACAATTGCCAAGGCCATCACAGGCACAGAGGGATTCAGACCATGAACACCCTGTGCCAGCCCCAGTAGGCAGACGGAGGCATGCCCAATATGCCCACACCTTGGTAAAGAGGGAACATATAGCACATACACTGACAGTGTAGGCCCCTACAGACTGACACACCTCTACACCTGCACACACAGTAAACTGGATGGCACACACACACGACCACCTGTAAACTGTAATGTATAGGTGGCCTACTGTGAATCCTACATAGGCAGCCCTCAACCATTGCACACACAACAGCTATTGGAACAAGGAATGTCAGCACCGGAACAGTACACACACCTAACAGCACATGTTGATACTGTTTGTATAGGTTCCTAGGTACATCGGTAGGTACATGCCCGATTGTCAGAGGCCATTCATCAACCAAGGCAAACAGTGTCTGCTGTCAACACCACATCGATTAACGAACTGTCCCTCAGTGGAGCAGAGCCAATTGCGGGATCCATGTGTGTAATCACTGTTCCCCACACACTCTGCATGGATTCCCTGGTGTGGTAATGAGAGGCTCCATATAATGTAATCAGGGTTGTAGTGGTAAAGCATGGGGAGTACCCATGACAGGTATCTGTCATCCCAGCATGCTCCACCTATGGCTGTGTGAAGGTGTAGCACATTATAGTGTGTGGCTCACTGTGACATACATTCCCAATGCTGGAGCACATCCATTAAACATCACTTGGACATACCATTAATAGGTCTAATCCATATGTAAACTAACTGAGTAACACATTTGATTGCAGTATGGAGTAACAGCCATAGTACAGTCCACATACAAAACACCATAACACGTGTACAAATCCCAGATGCCCAGGTGGTAAATGCACTGACTGTTGTACATGTTCCCGGTTCCATGTCCTACAAGGGATGTTACGTAATCCCGAAGGCAAAAATAATGGATGTTGGATGCAGGTCATCAGTTCAGGTTTAGCACATGTTAGTGGGTTTATGCGTTGGCAAGTACTGGTAAGCGTTGTTTACACACGACTATACAGATATGCGTGAAACAGGGCTAAGCTTTGCTGAATATCGTGCAGATCACAGTCAACGATGTCCAGAACAGGTGAAACTAGCATTATTCACCCCTGTACTAACAGTGCCTGCTCTGAAGGGTAAAACGACCACTGCCAGGAGTAGAACATGCAATCATGTACACAATCACCTAACACTAAGCTACCCAAGATGTACCAACAGCAGGTGTGTATTGTGACAGGTTAAAACACAAATGTGCGGAGTCCAGGAAACAGTATACACCGCCATGTACACAACGAAAGGTGTGTTCTCCCTCTCACTCTCTCTCTCTCTCTCTATATATATATATATATATATATATATATATATATATATATATATATATATATCATAGAGATAGGGTGATAGAGAGATATATGTCAATATATACAGATTCCCCTATATCTGCAAATAAATAGATAGGTCAATGACATGTACATAACCATGGAGGTACAAATAAATAGGATACTGCCAACTTTTGAATGTTTCACATACCAACACGTGTAATCACGAGGCTTAAAGATCAAAAGACCACAGTACCGGAACACTAGAACCGTCAGTGATATTATTACGATGTTAAGGGACATTTAGTTATCGCTGCTGGTGCTACGGTCCAGGTAGGTACTGTGTTCAACTGTGTTTGTGATTGCTGTAGTCTGTGTAAGTGTGTGTTGAGGGTGCCATGTGCGTTTTCGTGGGACTGTAATGTGTGTGTGTGTGTGTTTGCATCGTGTGTCTGTTAGTGCTAACTCAGAGGTAGCTCATTACGGTAGGTGTGGTCATAGCTGGCCCTAGGCATACATTTACCACCTGTCCCACTTTAAGAGGGACAGCCCCACCCTGGGCAGTTGTGTCCTGACAACAAATATTAAAAAGGGCAAATGTCTGAGATTGTAGGACATAATTATGTCCCATATATTATGTAATAGTTGCATTAAATAGTTATTCCTGTATCTAAAATACGTAAATGTTACATGAAACATGATAAGTAGCTAAAGTGCTACAAGAATAAGTATGTATTTAGGATAAAAGTACGTTCTATCCTGTGTAGTGACCGTGGGTATGTGTCGGCCTGTAAACACTGATGTGTGTCCTGCAAATGTCCCGCTATGGCGATTTGAAAAGGTGGCAACCCATGCCAAAGAGGTTCAGTCACCAACACAACTGCAATGAGTGCAAATATCTGTGACAGAAATACACGAGATAGCTGTCATTTAGTAACATTCCCTTACATATCGATGTATTTCCGGAGGTATTGAAGTATCAACCTCACCTGCATGCTATATAGGAACCAATTAACAATGGCTCAATGTATAAGCCCGCAACAACCATAGTTTTAGTCTACTAAATGATAGGTCTTCAATTAGGGAAGGAGCCCATACACATATATGGAATATGTAGAAATGCAGTCCCCACAAACCTGTATATGCTATGTACACCCACCTACATCTCCCTCACACCCGAAACAATTGCAATACAGACTGTAATAACATCACAAACATCCACTCACTCAATTACATCTGCAGAAGCATTAACATACCTTGTGAGAGACACATTTGTAATGGTGCCATGTGAAATCGTAGCTGTTGTATAATGGAACAGATGGCGATGTTACAGGTTTTGTTTGCAATAGTCCCTTATCAGACAGTTGAGATGACAGGTACACTCACATGTAGAACCACATACTCTAGCCGTCACACACAATCCACGGGGGACATGAATTCAAAATATCCGTGTCTCTTCAAATAGCAGTTGCAATTCCTCACAAAAAAACACATACAGGCCATCTCCCCAAAGGTAGGGCAAAAGGGCAATGCCCAAGTGGAGAATTCAATTATACCCCACTGTCGCCGCGTAATTGGCGAATGGAGTAGCTGCACAGCTGATGTGCATGTAATAATTTATTCAGGAACACCAATTGGCGGCAGGATACCACATGTTACAGGTATCAATGTATATAAGGATGCCTTGCCATACATTCAAACTGTATACTCATACCATAGAACCATTTAAACAGTAAAGGTGTAAGAGAGATATTTACAAAGACTCGGAACGCTAACAAGGTATGTAGAACACTCAGTATGTAAGTGTATGTAGAGCCTGTTTTTGTATTAATTAAAGTGTACGCAATGCATAAAGTGGGAAAAGGTATTATGTAGTGATGTCTTGTTGAGCATAGTAACGCTTGTAGAAATTGTGTGTCCTGCTGTGGGCCACAAGGTAAACATCTCATACACCACAAGGGATGCTACATGAGGGCTTTAAACACAACAATTCCACACCACCCACCGTCAGTGGGTAGGGTTTGTCCAACAAGTACGTGCCATAGCAGGGGATAGTATATATTGATATACTGTCACAGTAGGCATGTGTATGGTCATATAATGAGAATAACATGCCTAAGGTGGTCCTACTGTGCAAGTATGCTTTGCATTATGGGATAATGTTTAAAATATGTGTAATGTACAGTATTGTAGGTAGATATGTCAGATATTTTACACAGCATAACTGTTATATCATGCAAACAAAAGGTATGTCTATTGGCATGTACAATACACAATAACAGGATACATATGGCTTGTAGTCATGGGACACTGTAACAACATGATAGCTAATTGAAATGGAAGAGCTACTCAATTATCCATGCACAAAGGACATGTAATAACTTCACAGGTTCATAGTTAGGTACTATGCTGTCTGGCCAAGTCCATTTGTAAGCCCAACTACAGTGTTTTCACTGGCAGCACCTCCCTAGGGTAGTGTCCTGTGTCTGTGAACAGCAGAGCCATGTGTTAGCTGCACCTGTGTACAGTACAGCCACTGCAGTGATCCCTGGCATACATGTGTGTCTCCCATCTACCCATCAAGGTATCTCATGAAGAGTGCTAGTGAGTGTCCCTGCTTGATGTACATAGGAATCATGTTCCAAAGCATGGTGACTGTCTGGTTCAGGAATGTATCCCTCAAGCACGTCCCACTCATCGTTGTGTTTGTGTACATATCCATGAGCATGTTGCTCTCAGTGGCTTTTGCTTATGTGGAGTATATCCATCAATATTGTTGTGGACATGGGCCCTGTATGTTCAGCAGAGGTCACCCCTGAGTATGCAGTATGCAAATGTGTACAGTTGTGGTGTCTGTAGTTGTGCCGCATACGTCATTCTTCGGAGGTCAATAATCCTCATGGTGTGTTAATGTTGTGGTATGTAAAGTTGTTGCTGTTCTGTAAGGTACACCCCAAAATGGGTGTTGTACCCTTGAACATGTGTCATACATCAGGACTATAGAGGTACAATGGGTGCCTTTGTTCCATCTACAAACCCATTACAGATAAGGGTGGCCACGTAGAAGGATATCCACGCCACATTGGCCATATGGTTATCAAAGGAGTGGGTGCTATATATGTGTTCACTAAGGTCCCGTATAATGTCACATGTATGTAGTGGACCTATGTGATAGTCAGTGGGTGATTGGTGTAATCCAAAGGGGATGTCTATGCACCTTGTGTCATGCAGCTTGAGGCCATGTTATCGACACCAGGTATCCGTCACAGTGACACCCTTATGGAGGGTGTCTGTATTAGCTGGTGGATCAATCATGGCTCCTTGTTTGCAGTCATCTGGAAACCTATTCAGGGAAAGTCCCTCTGTGCTAGCCTGTACCTCAGGGAAGCATATACCGAACATGAGGGGCCCTATGACCGAGGACTGTGTTACGCCAAGTGTAACTGAATTACAGTAGGTACTACGGTATGCTACCCTCATTGTGTGAGCCCTGTCTGTGACCCACTTTGCATAACATCTTGAGATGTAGGGGTCGATGGGCAGGTGGATGTGTAGGTTGTCAATACCAGAATGCAGAACGGTGCTGAAAGCCAATGAGAGGACAATATAGGCTGTGTGGACCCCCTTACCATCATCAACTACCCTGGTAACTGTATCAAAGGAGTCCACCAGATGTAGGAGCCATGGTCTGACCCTAACAAATCCAACCTGGGTGGCATCAAGGGTCTGGACCCCACCAATGTCTCTGTGAATGACTTCCATGATGATGTGCCCCATAGCCTTGCAGAACAGTCCAGTCAGGCGTATAGGGCAATAGTCCCTCTGGTTCATTGTGGTGCCACCTGTATGGAGTGTGATAACTGTTGCTGTGCACCATTCAGGGGCCACAATGTCTGATACAAGGCTATTAGTGAATCTGGTGGCCAAATGGGGAGCCATGTCGTTCTGAGGTTTGTGTAAATTGCAGCCTGGGATGTTGGACGGTCACATGGAGTCTGTGTTCCAGGCCTTAGAGAGTGCAGGTTGCAACTGTGTAGTTGTGACCACAGGGACTCTGCATTGTTCCTGTATAGATTTTGGCCCTGTAGGGAGTGAGAGGGTGTAAAGTTAGCATTTAACCTATCTGCCAGGATGTTGCCAATATCAGTCGGTTCTGTAATGTTCCTGCCTAACCATTGTATGTCAGAGCAGATATGGGTATTGCCATCGAGTAATGACATACCTCCATAATGCTTTGTGGTAGTCCTTGGAATGTGTTGCAGTAATGTTTACGTAGCTAGCTTTGGAGGATGTGATAAAGGATCCCGGATTCCTACTGAGGCTGACCAGTGAGCTACCCCACCCATGGGATTGTACTCCACTTTGCAACAGCCTCCACCTTTTGTTGTACATTATGTCCATGGAACTGGACCTCCAGAGTGGTGTCCGTTATCTGGTGGGTACCATCATGGCTCTATTTGGGATAGCATGATCCATGCACTCGTGTAAGTGCTAATGAAGTGCACTGGTGTATGTTTCAGTGTTTGTAATACATTGTCCATCTGCACGGGTGTCATGACGTTTACTACCGCTGTCATAAGACGTCTGAAGTAGGTCTTGTAGAAATCTTGTACTGTGTATTCCGTGAAGGGTGTGGTGCAGGGATGTGGATAACAAGGGTGATTAGCATACATTTGGAAACTACCAATGAGGGGATAACCCCAGGTGTGGAACACCAGTCACATGTTGGTAATGTCCATGTCTAGGATATTGTTGGCCTTGGTGGTGGTGTGTATGGGTTGATCCAGCCGAGTGGAGGTTGTGAATCCCAGAATGCGTTGGCCTAATGTGTCGGTACATGAGTAGGTATCCCAGTTAAGTGTGGGGTAGTGTCAGTCTCACATCAGTAGTTCCTGTCTGAACCTTACTGTCCAGTACACCAAGAAATGATGACCAGTAACCATGGGGTATGGTGTGGAATCTGTAGCAAGTTACAATGTGTATAGCAGTTCTGGCCACAATAAGTTGCACGTGGATCACCTCTGATGCATTTTGCTAAGTAATCAGCCTGGAGGTGTGTACATCCTTGTGAATTATGGACACACCTCCGCCATGGGTGTTCCGGTCCTGGTTACTTGATTGAAAGGTGTGGTCTGCATATAACCTATCAGTGTAGGTGTGCTCTCCGGAGCCTAGAGGCAGGTCCCAGTCACTGCAGAGATATCGAAGTGGTCCATTATAAGGAGTGCCTCACCTGAGTGCGTTAGAGATGAAGATGTCAAGCATTGAGTAACATTACCCCAGGTTTTGCTTGCCTGTTCCTGTTCTGGTGGTGAATATGTTACTGGAAACTGTGCAAGACAGGCAGTATAGGAGCAGCAAGAGCCTTACATGTTATCTGTAATCCCAGGGCCGACAGGTGCAGGTCATCTGTGCCAAAGCATCGTGTTTTGTTGACCATGTCTTTCAAAGCAGACAGATACTGGATGCCTGTGGAATGACAGCAGAAGCATAGGCAACTGTTGACATGAAACATTCAGTCATTGTACAGTGGTATTAGTCTGGATGAATGCAGAATGCTTCTCAGGGCTTGGGCGATACCTTCTGGACTACAAGACCGGAGAGCTATTGCATGCCCCTGTACATGTAGTCCAGGAAGTTACATCTCAGGGCAGTCACACTAACATGGAGAATGACAGTCAAATTGTACCTGGTGAGGTGTGGCATGGGTGCATAGGTTATGTTGCAGATCCTGTTACCCAACAGCCAGATGTAAGCGACTATTGCCTTGTGTAGCCTGTTGAGTGGGACATCAGTGTGACCACCTACAGAGTCACCTATGACTGGTGTGTTGGGTATGTTATAACACCCTATTGGCTGTAGTTGATGGGCACACATGAGTCTGTGGGCTATAAGTAATTGGTGTTGTTTTTGGTGATGGGGGCTGCCTCTGTTGCCTACACAAAGAGTATGGAGAGGTTCTGCAGATGTCGTAGTCATACTATGTGTGGCCTGTGGTGGTGGAGATCTAGTGAGACTATGTGATGAGTGGGGTGTGTTGCAAATGTTTAACGTCCCCACATGAATGTCAGGTTCAGTCTGGGTTGGAGAGAGCATTACCCCCAGCATGGCTACATATGTGCATCTCCCACAGACTGTAGTGTCGTATGTTGGGAGGTGAGCATTGACTGTGTACATGAGACAATTGCTCTATTGCCTCATGTTTGCCATATTCATCATATAGACAGGCAATAACACTGGTAAGTGACACTTGGACATGCCTGTATATTCAACCATGTCTCACAAGATATGTGAGGTACGTGTGTACAACAGCTGTTGTACTGTAAGCAAGCTGGAAATGTAAGGACAAACAGTGTACTTGTAGGAAATGAGTTGGAATGTGTGCTATAGTAATTAGTAGCTCATGAAGTGCTTACATGTTCTGAACAAGTGCTGAGCATGAATATGCAATACAGATAGGGTGTTGGATAATATAAACCCACTGCAACCCACAAATGGAGACGCCAGTCATAATTGGAGGCACTGCACTATTACCCTGCTGAGTATGGTCTGCAAGTCTATGAACCGTTATCAACATAGATGTTAGCAGTACAGATGTAGATGACAGTATGGATGATTTCACACTGCATAGCATACCTGTGACAGGTCATAGGACATCATCACCCATACTGTGTTCCAGCTGCACTGAGTATACTAGATGTACCTTCGTATGTCACAGAAGTGTTCTACCAGTGGCTTGTTGACAGAAGCAACACTACAAAAGGTGTCTGAGTGACATGTGCATATCACACCAGTGGCAGTTACAGTAAAACAGGGTTAATGTTTTGTACTCCCCTCTCATTGTAGCCTATACCACACAGACAAATGGGAGGCATCTGCGTATGTAAGGATGTGAATGGCCATGACCTAGGAGCAATAGCTGTCTCAGTGTTGTGGACAACATACAGAATGGGCTTTGTTGGTGAGGTGCATGACATATGTGCACAATCTGACAGCTGCTAATAGCATTGTCACCGCTAGGTGAATAACCCTGTACCCATTAACTACCACCTAGGCAGTGGTTAACATTATGGACACTGTGTGTAAGGGATGGTGCTGTGCAGTTCACCTCCCTGAGCTGATGACGTCTCCAGGCCTATTAGGTAGTCATACAAGGCACCCATGTCATGACAGGGTGCCATCCATGAGCATGGAGATCATTGGACAGGCATACACAGCACTCGAGTGACCAGTATCGGATCACATATCACCTTTAAGGGGTATTGGCCATGCGTTGATGGGCGACACCAGCCTTCACAATCCTCACCTCCACTATGCAGCATGCTGGCTACCTTGCATAAAGACATGTGCAACACTGTGATATTGGACATGCTACACGTACATATCCTGATCTGAAAGACATACGTCATGGACAGCCACCTTCCTACTACAAGGATCACCACATGCTGGACAGATCCCTGTGCCATACATGTTACATACACCTGCCATACCATGCAGCCCTGTCCATCAAAGCTGCACATGTCATCTCTGTCATACATGGTGCGATGACCGCATGGTAGATGTATCATTAACTGTCTGAATCAGTAATGTGGCACTGATGCACCTGGTGGTGGCAAAATGGCTGTCAGATACAGCTAGAAAACCTTGCCCGCACATGCTATAGTTGATAACCATTGCTGCGAATAATGTCCGGCTAGCCATTGTCCCATGTGTATCACATGTGCAACACAGGCGATACGTGGCAGGATGTTGAACTATTGTGCAGTGCTGTGCCAATGTATATGGCAAAACACATGCATGTAAAGGTTTCCGTGTGCATGTCTGCATTGTCACTGCTCATGTCTGTTAAGGCAGTGTATGTGTTGATATGTGACATTTACACAGCATATCGGTCAACAGCATTACTGTGGACTCATCCAGGCATGTGCTGATAGGTAAGAACACCAGTACAGGCAAACAGACATGCCCACATCAAGACAGCATTCACATGGAGTATGAGCAATGTAATGAGGTGACACACATATATGGTGATGATATCCAATGCACAACGGGTGTTACATGTGTGTGACACAAACATGTCAGTCGTGTCAGTGTCATGATGATTTGCAAAGATAACTGTTCATATGTACTAGATTTAATACAAATGTATGTGCAGCTGTATCTCTGTACATCTCTGTGATACTGTGACCTGTCTCCATCATTATGTCTTCCAGATAATGCCTCGTTCACGCCTGCCAGCGTATAGCCACCTGGAGGATGATGCCCTCATACCGTACCTCCATGATAACTATGAGGTGTTGTTCAGCCATGTGCCACAGCATGCCCAGCAGTGTGATGACCTGTGGCAGGAACTTCGCAGGAGGGTTAATGATGTGGGTGGCCATAACCGCACCTACCAGCAGGTACGCAGACACTGCGCAGACCTGATACGACATGCAAAACAGCATGCCAATGCAATCGCCACGGAACAAGGTAGAACAGGTGGTGGGCCACCAACCCAGCCCCCACTCACACCTACCGAGGAGATACTGGCCAGCCTGGGGACACCCTCATAACAGCATCCACAAACACTAGCTGCCATTGTGGAGGTGGGTGTCTCCCAACCACCGAGCCTGGAGTTGTCTGGTAAGTCACTACTGCACATATAACTAATATCCCATTTAGTTGCATGTGTCACTGTACAATATGTAATGTAACATCATATGCAAGGTATATTTACACACATGCTGCATACTATAGTATGCTACCCTGTGTATGCACACATGTGCATACTATATGCTATTGTACAGGCAAATGTGTTAACATGCACAGTGCACCTTGTAGCTGTCATAAAGCCATGGATAATGTTCAAACTGCTGTGTCACCCTTATACAGGTACCTCTGGCATGCCACACAGACATCAGTCCATTGCAGGTGAGACAGTTATCAGTATCAGGCATGTTAATGCATAGAACTATTTGCCATGTGGCCAGTTAACACATGTACACATAATGTATGGTCCAGTCACAATATACAGGTCGCATCTGTCATCAATCACACTGGCTACCCATGTGCAATATATGCAAACTAAACGAAACACCGACATGAAACCACAGTATATGTCATTGCTAGATGTGTGGACAGCTGTGCATACAATGGTGGAGGTGTTGTTCAATGTAGGAATATGTACTGTACATTGGAACAACACGTGTGGTACGCAAACAGTACCACACAGTGAGCTGGGATATGGGCAGCCCACAGGATTCACCATTGTGGAATATGCCCCCGAAATGGGTGCACACATTGTGATGTGCCATCTGTCCCAGACATGTAGTGTTCCGGCTGCAATATTGTCTCACTATCCCATAATACATACCCCCCATACCAAACATAAAACCCTTTGTCAGCATAACCCTCTGGACAGTGACGTATCTGACATCTATGCGTGTATGTCATATGGGACAACACAGACATGTGAGATAGACGGCCATCACAAACATTTGGCCAACACATGGCCATGGAGGATGGCCAAAGACATGTAGCAACACACAGTAGATGTGATGTGTATACACCCTGTTGCACATTGTCCACACATGGTCCAACTATAGCCTTTGTTGAATGGTTATATAGTTGATGTGGAACACTGGACATCCTAAAAGCCTGTGCACAGCTTGTGGAGGTGTCACTTAATTCAACCATATAAGATGTGTTGAACATCATGACTGTGTCATAGCATGACAGTAGTCACCTGTACAGCTTCCACAGACATAGACACCACATCAGGCCACAGATGCCATACATTTCCCTTGCGGCTGTTGGACATCACTGTCAGCCATGCACCTCATGTGTGTGGTACATAAATGTTATGTGGGACATGGTGTATTGACAAGTCTGCCATGTGTGGACACGGTTGCCAGGCAGCTAAGACATTTTTAGTAGTTGTGCAGGGGTGTCAACTATAGGTCTTCCAGTGACCTGTCACACGACACAGCATGGTTTAGTGTGTATACACCTCAGCGACGTGGGTCACAATCCACAGTAGTTATGTAATGTGTATGCACGCAGTCATGGCTATGCACTATGTGTGTATTCCACACTGTATAGCAATATAGATGCCTCATGATGCCATGCAATTGCACAGTGTCTGTACTTCACACTGTATAGCAATGTAGACGCCTCATACTACCCTTCAATGCTCATGCACATCTGCTAAAAGTGCATTCTATCTGTAGGGCATACAGACAACACTGCAATGTGATACCCATTACATCGCTGCACATGTGTCAGGACACCATTGTGTCAGACATGTATAAATGTCAATGCACACGTCAGCAGATTACATGTCATACTACATGTTAATGTCAAGGTCACATCAGCCATGTGTACTGTTAACCTGTGCTGGTCCACATGGTGTATCACAGGGATGCATGCTTACTACCATGATTGTGTGAACTGCATGGCTTCTGATATGACACCTGCTTGCTGTTGTGTGCAACCCAGGGATGTATGCTAACTGCCACTATTAATGTCTGAGCTGCATGCCGTCTGCTGTATCACATGCATGCTGCATGCCATCTGTCAAATCACATGCATGGTCTGTCTGTGTGTCTGTGTCTGTGTGTCTGTGTGTCTGTGTGTCTGTGCCTCTGTTTGTCTGTGTGTCTGTGTGTCTGTGTGTTTGTGTCTCTGTCTGTCTGTGTGTCTGTGTCTCGTCTGTCTGTGTGTCTGTGTCTCTGTCTGTCTGTGTGTCTATTGTAATGTAGAGTCTTTCTTTGCATTCACAGGCAATGTAGGTGCGTTACCCTCCTGAGGTCCATCTGATGTTAGTGTCCCCACAGACTATAGCAGTGATGAACATATGCATGAGGTACAGGCAGGGTTGTCAGGGGCTGAATCTGTGCCAATGGTTGCCATCCTAGCTATGTCCCCCTCTTCCCCGCACACAGTTTTCATGCCAACACATACCCCATCACCAGTAGCCATAGAGGAAGGACAGTCAGCGTGTGTTTGCTTGGAACAGGAACGTGTGGTGGCTACTAAAGGTGTGTCTTCAGACCATGGTGGCAGTGTAATGATTGCAGATGTGCCACACAGGCATGTAGCCAGTGCTGCTCGTAGGAGGACCTCTGGCAGACATGCACCTGCAGGACAGAGCGCAGCAGCTGGTGTCACCAGACACATGTTTCAGACTGTAATGGCAGCACAGGCACATGCTGAACGGCAGAACAGAGAAGGGCAGAGGCTTCAGAGGGCTGCTATCCGTTCTTCAAACGACAACATCCAGGCATTGGCAAATGCTCAACAGCAGATTGCAGAAATTCTGGACAGGCTATTGGGTGACATGGTTGAAATCCTTAAAAATGGCATGGCAATCCGTGAGCGTGAGCTGTCTGTGCTGGAACATCTGGTAGGAGTGAGGCATAGGCCACGTGGATGTAGGCCAGCTACACCACCTGGTGCAGGTCAAAGTGAATGAGCTACCTCACATGCCCGCTCCCACAGTACCAGTATCAGTAGCATTGCAGCTGGTGCTGCTCTGTCCACACCAGGACACAGCAGGCCATGTGGATGTGGCCCTGGATGTTCCCAGCAGGGACACGGTTCCAGTGGACATGTGTCATCGGACAGTAGCCAATCTGTACCTCTGCCTGGTAGTGCCCGTGCAACCCCTGGCAGGCACAAGTCACGTGGCCGTGGCCGGACACAGTGAGCTGTACATCTTGGTCTGTACAATCTGGAGTTGTCAATAATACCCCTGTGTAGGCTGGACACATGGCAGAACTGTGTGCACACATACACGCACACAGCAGAAACATCTGTAGGGCACTGCAACACCCACATGCATAACAACCACACATGTCCAATCAGATCACCAGCCCTAACTCACACAAATGATGTCATTCACTGGTGCAGCCTATGCCCCTGCCAAACATTATCACCCTGTGCATATGATGATGCCTGTGCCGCATACCTGTCATCCACACCATCGGTGCAGGGACATGCTCATATGGTCTGATGCACAGGGTGAACAGAATAGTGAGATAAGTGTATATTACATTTGTTGTGTACTGTTGACATGCACCAGACATACCATGTAGTATAGGTTTAGAATGCATTGTTATATGTTCACAGTATGTGTCTTGGTAACAACAGTAACAGCATGTTGGTAATGATGCCTTGCTTCCCTCCTTAAGGTCTAATTGCATGTGCCAATAAGTGTTTGCAGTTTCCCATTTGTAAATGTGGAATACTCACAGGCATGTATGGCAATACCAGCATGCTATACGTAGCCTCAATCTTTCTGTTAGAAAGGCTACCATTCCACAGATGTCCATACATCTACTGATTCAGAAGCATGTGAGCTGTTTAATAGGCTACAGTGGCAAGAGACGTGACATCCATACCGGGTCATATCATAGGTACAGTGACATGGTGCGGGGGGTTTACACAGCAGTCTGGCTGATGTCAAGGTTAGAGGCCAGTTGATAGCATGAGGCCTCACTGTGTAGCAGTAATACACTGTCACATTACAGGATGAGAACATGCACAGACATACAGAGAAACACACAGTAACATGCCCACACTCACAGGGTCAATGACACTATAACGCACCCTCGATAGTGTTGAGGTGAGGACCCCTGCCTATGTGGTAATCACCTTCACAGTACTGTGCACCCACATGACGTGACAAAGAGAATGCACATGTACAGGTAGCCAGTAAGGCTGAGACCGACGGCATCAACAAGGTAGTAGACTGCATCACCATGAGGGGTTAGGGATCCTGTCTGTCCTGTATGGCAGCATACACCCTCACTCCATGCACCAGACAGCCATACATACGTACACACACACACTGTGGAGTCCACAAATGTCATGCACATACAGATAGCTGACATGTGTGTGATACACACACCACCCCTGCCTATGTCTTGCTTTCTACACTGCAGTATGTACAGATCTCTACAACAGTGTACAGGGGTGTTTAACAATTGGGATGTATTCCCCACCATACGTGGCATATTTGGTCACACAAGCAAACACACATGGCAGTACTGTGAATCATACACCTGCTATATGATGATACGTCTGACAGACATGCAGCAGTATTGGCCACATTATCTGTACCAACGCTACCTTCGGCAATTGTGCTGCTATATGCACATGGGAGGATGTAAGTGTTCCAGGTGTCAAGTGATTTACAGTCAGTAACACCCTGACCGCTGTGCAGGTTGCATGTCTTCACCTTCAAGTAACAGTAACATAGCGTACTGTTTGCACATGTCATGGTAGGATGGCTTGTGACACACCTGTGAGCTGTCTTCAGCAAACATCCATCTGCAAAGGTGGACCACCACTTTATGTACACACATCCATCCATACCTGATGTACATCCTACCATACTGTCAGTATTTCACCATATACAGGTGTCAATGATGGGGCTGCATTGCAACTGCATGTTGTAGTTACACACAGATGAACCGCATACATCAGCTACTGCACATGCATGGTAGCTGAATGCACACCACTACATGTACATTTGTGTTGGTCCTACATTCCTGTCATGTAACCATGTTTGTATGCATTGCAATTGGTGGACATGTGTGATGACATACATGACACATGGACTGTTGTATGATATGATGGTTGTCATGGGTAACTAGTACAGAGGGAATGTTACCTCAGTCAACATTGCTACCTTATGTACTGTTAGCATTCAACAGCCATGGACCTACCTTCCATGTGCATGTGTTTGATTGCTGTAGCCACTTGCCTGCATGGAGGACAACAAAAGCTATGCTATGTACATATGTGTTGTGTGTGTGTGTGTGTGTGTGGGCCATGTACATATCCATGGCAATTACATGTATGTCATATCCAAACATGAGTGTTTTTTGGTTTACAGCAACAGTCATCTGTTACAGCTGTGTAAGACTCAGGACCCCTTTTATGTGTAGAGCTGACCTGGTTATGAACAGTGGTATCATTGCATTGCATAACACATGATGGAACCCTGTCAGTACATATGTAGTCTGCACAGTTGCTGTAGACCTATGTACAGTCCACTGGTCATGAGTAACATGGTGTTGTAGTAATGTATGGATGTGTGCTGCTGGTCCAAGGACATGGTGATGTTTGAGGGCTACATAGTAGAATGCGGCATTTACTACTGTGATCTGCACCTGAGACATCTGTGATGGCTCTTGAGTGTGTACTGGTCAGTACATGTGAGTGGCCTTCATGTACGTGGGGACACTAACACCTGGAGTGGTCCGTCACAGTCTTATGGCCCACATGCCTGTATCTGAGGTATACGGTGGTAGTGCTATTGTGCACAACTGTGCCATATGCCAGGTGTTCCTCACTGCAGAGATGTCCGTATTCCCCATTGTTGGATCTGGATTGTCAGCTGTGATTACGAACACTACACATCTAGCACTGATGACCGGTGTCAGATATATGTAGTGCAGCATTCATGCTAACAATGTTCACTGTCGACACACTGTGCCCTTCCGTGTTTAGAATCCATGTGCATACAAGACAGCCCTTCGCTACTACTAAGTGTGTGAGCATGCCCAGTACGCCATTGTGTAGATGGACACACAGTACATTCCAAACGGACGTGTGCTACTAAGTGTGTGAGCATGCCCAGTGACACCTTGTGTCGGTTATGTGCCTCTGTGTATGGGCATGACCATTGAAATCCTGTATAGCAATAGTGGTCATCCAGGCAACAGATGTCCATACCCCACGTCAGGATGGATTCCTACATTGAACACACTGGTTGACTGTCTTAAAGGGTGTACTGTCTGTGGCGTGTCTCGTATCTATGTAGTGTTGTAATAGTGCTCCGTAGATAGGCAGTTGTCCCGCTCACACCACTGCCGTGTGTTTGTCTCCGTCTACCTTGGAACAGTAATATGCTTTTAGACTGCTCACTCTCCATACATTCCCTATCGGCGTCTTTGCCTTTGCTGATGATGTCATGCACCTAGAAGTATACCTCTGGGAGTGCTGTGTTCCAGTAATCTTGGTAACTCGTTCTGTAACTGAGTAATGCTGTAGTGTGACAAGGTAGTTAGGTGTATGTTTGACTCCCAGCCCTGCCAAGTTTGTGTGTGTGTGTCTGTGTGTTTCCAGCTGCCTGGGGACAGAGTAATGCTTTTAGACTGCTCACTCTCCATACATTCCCTAATGGCGTCTTTGCCTTTGCTGATGATGTCATTCACCTAGAAGTATGCCTCTGGGAGTGCTGTGTTCCAGTAATCTTGGTAGTGTGTTCTGTAACTGTAAAATGCTGTAGTGTGATATGGTAGTTAGGTGTATGTTCAACTCCCAGCCTTGCTAAGTGTGTGTGTGTGTGTGTGTGTGTGTGTGTGTGTGTGTGTGTGTGTGTGAGTGTGTGTGTCTGTGTGTTTCCAGCTGCCTGGAGACAGAGAAATGCTTTTAGATTGCTCACTCTGCATACATTCCCTAATGGCGTCTTTGCCTTTGATGATGATGTCATCCACCTAGAAGTATGCTTCTGGGAGTGCTGTGTTCCAATAATCTCGGTAGTGCGTTCCGTAACTGCAAAATACTGTAGTGTGATAAGGTAGTTAGGTGTATGTTCGACTCCCAGCCCTGCCAAGTGTGTGTCTGTGTGTTTCCAGCTGCCTGGGGACAGAGTAATGCTTTTAGGCTGCTCACTCTCCATACATTCCCTAATGGCATCTTTGCCTTTGCTGATGATGTCATCCACCTAGAAGTATGCCTCTGGGAGTGCTGTGTTCCAGTAATCTTGGTAGCGCGTTCTGTAACTGCAAAATGCTGTAGTGTAATAAGATAGTTAGGTGTATGTCTGACTCCCAGCCCTGCCAAGTGTGTGTGTGCCTGTGTGTTTCCAGCTGCCTGTTGACAGAGTAATGCTTTTAGACTGCTCACTCTCCATACATTCCCTAACAGCGTCTTTGCCTTTGCTGATGATGTCACCCACCCAGAAGTATGCCTCTGGGAGTGCTGTGATGCTGAAACTCGGTAGTGCATTCTGTTACTGCGTAATGCTGTAGTGTGGTAGAATAGACAGGTAGGTGCTCGATTCCAAGGCATGGCAGGTGTGTGTGTTTGACAGTTATACCCTATGTGTTGTTATCTGTGGGTGGCTATCTGCGGGATGTGGTCAGTGTGTTTTGTTGCTGACCTATATAGTGTCCACAGCCCGCATATTCTGCCAAGACACTGGGTTGTCAACACATACATTCGCCAATAGGTCTGTTGAGTAAATGTCAGCAGCCCTACTCTTACCCTTAATACAGTCTGACCCATGTGACGCAACAAAACACACATGCCTTGATAGTAATAACACTACATGATGCAGGTGACATGTAATTTCCTTTTCATTCCTGTCTAATGCTTTGCTGTCATGTGGTCCGCTGTTGTGATATAAATGCAATATCTACATATGGGTGTATATGTATATCTGTGTATGTATGTGTATATATATATATATATATATATATATATATATATATATATGTATACATATAATATATATGATATATGTAGATATAGAGAGATGGACATAGATATAAACATATATGTCCGGGGATGTCAGCACTATTGAATGTTTGTGCCGGATGATCTGTACATGATAACCTCGGATGTATGTATATCTGCCATGGCATACTGGTAATGCCCATGGTCTGTTGTGTGCAGGGTCTTGGGTTGTAGTTGTGTACACACTGGTTATTTTGTTGCTGAGAAGACCATGGGACATCAAATATGGTGATAGTAAGGCACCTGTTACCAGTTGTGTACGGATCTGAGCGACACTAAGCAGTGGTTATTAATTTGGAGGTTCGGTATGGGTCATATAACTATTCATTAGAAGTCTATACTACGCAGATGAGGTTGAAAATAGTGTATCCCATTTATCCCCAGGGTGTGATGCAGATCCCTGGAGTGTATGTGTGTAGTTAGTCGGGTGCAGGGCTCGAATATAGTTGACAGCATGGGAGGGGTGTCAGGCATACTGTACGTACATTGCAGAACTATGCCTCGGGAGTGCTCCTGCCTTAGCACGCCTAAGTTAGGGGTGTGTCCATACCTGCCTGGTGACATTGGGAGGGACAAAAGCAGTAGTGGTGTAGTCAGGGTGTACAGGCTGCACAAACAGGTGATGATCAGCACAATCAGCAGATGACATGGCCAGCCCACACCTGAACAGTATGGTAATGTGAGCAAGCAGCATACACACAGGTTTCTTCCGCACTCTACACCACCGGTGTATACCTGTGGGGACATTTCACAATACAGTTCAACCAAATGAGAAGGGCTGCAGCAGGCAACATAGACCAACATGTGCAGGAGACTGAGGGCAGTGAGGATGTGTATGCTGCCGAACAACTCTTACTGGGGTGACATAAGACTTTATAGACCCAGGGTGACTTACCAGGGGCTACATGAGCTGGGGATTGTGGAGCACTATGGGGTGGACAGAGACCTCCTACAGCGGCTTGTTGACCTGTGCCTGCCACACCTGACACATCAAACAGGCAGAGGGAAACCCATCACAGTGGATAACACAGTATGTGTTGGCCTAGGTATACTAGCCACAGGTACCTCACACAGCACAACTGGGGATATCATGGGGATCTCACAGGCATCTGCATCCAGAGTATTGCACCAGTTCACAGACGCCATGTCAACACATGCTAGTGAGCACGTACATGTCCTCAACACACATGATTAGTAGACCAGCAATATGCATCTCTTCAACCATATGGCTGACTACCCTGGGGTACTGGGTGCTATAGCCTGCACACACATACACATCAAAGCACCACCCAGTGAGCGGGGTAGGGCCTACATTCACTGCAGGGGCATACCCTCCAACAGCTAGGCCAGATGCGATGGCCACGGCATTAGACTGAATGTATGTGCTATCTGCCCTGGAAGCTATGATGATTCCGATATATGGCTTTTGACACAGCTGTACCACTCCTTTGCCAATATGGACATCCCCTACAGTCTCCTAGTGGGGGATGCTGGGTAACCACTGGTGCCGTGGCTGATGACACCCATCAGCAATGCACACACCCCTGAACACTCACACCATAATGAGGCAGATGCACAGGCAGGACATATAATTGAGCATGTGTTTGGGATGCTCAGGTCACGGTTCTGGTATCCAGACACATCCCGTGGAGCCCTGCAGTATTCACTAGCTACATGCACACAATTTGTTATGGTATTTGCTATGCTACACAGTCTGATCCTGCAGTAACAGTTGCAGCAGGAACAGCATGGGGCAGGGCCACACAGCCCAACACCACTGCCAAGGCCTGTACAGGCACAGTGTGACTTGGCGAAGGTACTACCTGAGCAGGGCCCAGTCAACAAAAGGCCGTGCACAGTATGACCTGCCCTTGGCAAAGAGGCAACACAAGGTATATGCACTGACGCAGTAGGTACCCATGGATTTCCCCTCTCTGACCCGCACATAGTAC